>NC_056735.1:468295963-468433463 GCF_019279795.1 Protopterus annectens
CATGGGGTATTAATCATGGAATGACCATATGCTTATGAACATCCTTAGCCTTCAAAACAAAGTAATCACTGCTCTTCAGCATTTAATTATTATTTGATGCTATGTATTCTTTAATGTATGTATCTGTTCTTGTAATGAAATACAAATTACAGACACACACAAACACATACATATTTATCAGAATTCTTAGACTTTAGTGGGTTTTCTGGCAACAGAATTCTGAATGTACACCCTTTTCCAAGGAAATGCATTGTACCCATAGCTGTTAAATGTCCTTCTCTTGCAACAGCTTTATTACTGCTCAAACACTGATGCTGTCCGACATCCTAAACATTATAAAGTCACTCTTGCATAATTTAAAAAATCTGAGTTGTGGCATACTTCTTTTTTTTAAGGTCAATGTAATTCACATTTTAATACACACTATATTTTTATCATTCAGTACTGGAACAACATTTATTCTCTTTATCATGCCAAAAGGTCTCAGAAGCATGTTTTCCTACTATATTTGTTTTAAATTGTTTTCTTAAAACATCAGTCTGAGCTATAACTGATATACTTTATTTTTATTTTACAAACCTACATCAACTAGCCTTGTCCTGATGACATTTGGTTTGCCCAGAATAAGATAGCAGTATACATATGCAAGCAGGCCTAGTTATGGCACAGCTTAAATATAAAATTGTGTATGAAGAATAAGATAATGTGTTACTATCCAGTTCAAACATTACTGCACTGACATCAGCTCATAGCTTTTCCACCTAAAATGCAATCTGGATCTCTTTTGTAGCTTTCATGGTATGTGCTAGTCTCTACTTCTATTTCTTAATGTGTTATTCTTGCACATTGCAAATGAGCATTTATTGAACCCACCTTGACTGTAGTCATAAACATTCCAATTATGATCTCAAATTGTTTCCAGAAAATTATTATTCTGCTATTGTACATTTTTCCATTCAAACACATTCTGGAAAAAATTATTACTGACTCCATATTATCTATAGATTGGAGTTTCAGCTCTGCAGTGGGCATGTTCAAGCCCAAAATTAATGATTAGCTATGGTTTATTTAATACCTGCTCATATTACCAGGCATATTTTTGGTTGGCAAGTGTTCCTTTACATGTTTACTTTTATTTTGGTTATTTGTTTTAGATTCTGTTGTTTTCCACATTACATTCACACACAGTCTCAGTTTTACAAACATCAGTCTACACAATTACCACCCAGGATGAACATGAGTTCTATGCCAACCCAGCCTTAGAAGAGAGATATTCTGGGGGCCAGTAGAAGAGGCTGGTGGCCCCAATGAGAGACAAGGGCACTGTGTAGCCCAAAAGAATGAAGCAGAAGGTGAAGTGTGTGTGTGTGTGTGTGTGTGTGTGTGTGTGTGTGTGTGTGTGTGTGGAATCCTTATTTGCTGAGCATCTGAACTTTAAACTTATTATGTGGTATGAGAAGCAATAGATGCATCAATGAAGGATCCACACATGACAGAACTTAAAGACTTTAATTGTTGCATGCATGTATTTCCAGCTAAAGGCAATTTAGACATTTGGGTTCATTATAAATATTCTAATCTAGGTCTGAACTATTATAGCTCTCTTTAATATGCAAAAAAAAAAATAATAATAAAGCAAGAAAGGTTTCAGAAGACATTCAACTCACAAATGGAAAAAACTGACATTTGTGATAGAGCAAAATCCCAAAAAGGGAAGGCATCACTGATCAGTATTAGCAAAAAAACTACGGGCACTCATAAAATTGTCTAAGGCCAGCTTCGAGAGAAAAATTGCACAGGACACGAAGGATAATCACAAGGCTTTCTTTAGTTATGTTAGGAACCTGGGTGGTAATTCCCAGATATGCTCAGAATTAGTCCAAAATGACAAAAAATACACCGAACCCACAGACATTGTCAACATCCTAGCTGACAGGTTCATCACAAACTCCCCCCCCCTCCCCAACAAAAGGGCAAATATCTATCCCAGCAGAGTGCTGCCCCCCTGACATCTCAGATGCTCAGGTAAGAGCCGCCCTCTCCAAAGCAAAAAACACAGCATCAGTGGGACCAGACAGTGTCCCGGGCTGCGTCCTACATGATCTCTAAGAAGAGCTAAACCCAAACATAAAACTACTGTTCAATCTCAGCCTTACTACAGGATATGTGCCCAAAGAGTGGTGTACAGCAACAGTGGTCCCTCTCCATAAAGGTGGTGCCTCAACGGATCCTGGAAACTATCGCCCCATAAGCCTGACTAGCTTGATCTGCAAAGCTATGGAAAGGATCATCATGGACCTCATAAATAAAGATATTGGGGACCTACAGACACTGGACCCTACCCAGTTCGGCTTTGTTAAGGGCAGATCCTGCCTCTTAAACTTGGTTGATTTCTTTGAAACAGTCACCAAGGCCATTGACGAGGGGAAGGTGGTCCACACAGCCTACCTGGACCTCACAAAAGCCTTCGATACAATACCCCACTCGGGCATTATAGATAAGCTCACCAGCTTAAATATAAACCCCTATGTCACTAGATGGATTGCAAACTGGCTCAAGGACAGAACCCACATGATTAGAATTGCTGGAGCCATGTCAGACTCCAAACCAGTTACAAGTGGTGTCCCACAAGGCACAGTCCTGGGACCTCTCTTGTTCGGTATATATTTCTCGGAGGTACAGGCCAACATGGAAGGACTGTGGCTGACCAAGTTCACAGATGACTGCAAACTGGGTGCCATAATCGACTCTCCAGCCGACACAAGCATCCTCCAAAAGGGCCTCATAGAAACAGACAACTGGTGCCAGAGCCATGGCCTCAAGCTAAATGCCAAAAGTGTATAGTCATCCCTTTGGCAAAACAAAGTGCTCACAAATTACCACATAGGTGGTAATCCATTAAGTACAGAAGAAGTAATTAGGGACCTGGGGACCCAAGTTGATAGCAATCTCTCATTTGACAACCATGTGGCCAAAGTGGTTAGAAAAACATTTTATATAGCCCACCTAATCATGAAGGGATTCACATCTAGATCAGGGAGGTCATCGTGCCTCTTTATTCATCCCTCATCAGGCCCATAATTGAGTACAATGCCCCTTTTGGGATGTACCTTACCAGACACCTGCAGCAACTGGAAAGACCCCAAAAGTACCTCACCAAGAGGATCAAAGGGCTCAAACAGATGCCATATGCTGCCCGGTTAAAGAAACTCCAGCTCTACTCAGTGGCATACCGCCTGTTCAGAGGAGATCTGTGACTGACATATAAAGCCATGTCCAACCCGGAATTAATGGACATGCTGCACCTCAGAAAATCCAAATCCCATCGAGCTACGCGCTCGAGAGACTTAAACCTCAGCACTGAAATAAATAGGACATGCTGGAGGGACAGATTCATAACCCAGAGGCTCCCTTCACTCTGGAATAAAATCTCAGTCCAGGTTAGGCAGAGTCCCTCATTGACTCTCTTCAAGAGGAATCTTGATGAGTGGATGGGAGATCGTAGGTTTACCCCGGGTATCACTTCTGTGTCACTGTGAGACAGAGGCACAGTATACTAACCTCGAAAAAGGGCATAGCAAAATAAATTTAAAATGGGTGGCGAAAGCCAAACACATTCTGGCTAGGCTTATAAATGCCCTAGGGCAGGTAGCCTAGTATGAACCTATGAACCTATGAATACTTCATTATGCTGCATATAACCCAATAGAAGAACCTGAAGAATGTGCACCATTTGTTTAACCACTGATTATCTTACTATGGGGAATGAAAAGTACATGGCTAAAACAGTAACTTGCAGGCAAAAACAAAGCATGACAAAATATATCATCCAGTAAACAGATAGTCAGTGCAGAGGATATAATCAAAGTATGAAGACAAATGCTGAACAAACAAGTCAATACCTGCAAAAGTTTCTAAAAATTGTTGTGTAGTCAAAAACATTATGCACAGGGATGGAGTAAATCTGAGTTACCAGTAGCATGTTTTTTGACCAAGCCACGTTCTTATCTTCAATGCTTAACATGAATATGTTCAAGGAACACTAAAGAGAATGCATGCTTTATTTTCTCATATATCCTAAGCAGAATTAAAAACAAACTGCTGGCACATATTGTAAATGCAGTCTTTGGTCAGCACAGGTATATTTTGATTGTGTGCATTTTATATGCTTTGAATTGTATACACTGGTGTCATTGTCTTACTGTGAAGTCCTTGGAGCACCAGTTGACCACTGGCATGTCTTTTGGTAGTTTGAGGAAACCATAGCACATGGATAACCCATACAGAATCTCAGACAGCATGCAGACTCCATGCACTCCTGCTAAATATTCAACCAAAGCAAAGCATTATGAGATGGCACTGCTACTCACTTTACCACTGTACCAATGAACAATTACTTTTACACATTTCCTGCGCCTTCCAAACTACTGAAAATAGCCACCTATCAGAAGCAAAACTGACATTTGTGATAACAAGTGAAAGAATAAGTCAAGTTGTTACATTTGTGATAGTAAGTGAAAGAATCATATTCACCTTGGTACTCGAACATATCATCCTCCACACATACACACAAGGATAATGACAGTGCTGGTGTTTGCGATGGAAAGAAATTATGGTCAGCTCATTATAATTAAATACGCTGAAGTCCCCAATACACAAAAATAGAAGCTATAACAATATTAATTTTAGCACTGAAGTTTAGCAAGTGTGAAATTCAAATCTCTTGTTATTGTTTAGTGTATGCAAGTCCTCAACCTGTTGATGGAAAACAACAAATTTTAACAGGATCAGACAAAGTGTTAGACAAAAATCAGGATCACTCTCTAAATTCACAAGATGTTGAGATGCCATTTGGAATACCTCTCAACTGCCCCTGATTTTGCAGAAGATCCCCGATTTTTGCCTCATATGTTTACCCTATCCCTAATAAAATATTTGACTTTCAGGTAAATCACATAGAATTACAGTCAGTCAGTGATGCCAGACATATTTCTTACTGAAGAGAAAATACACGGAGCAAAATATTGTTCTATTTACTTTTAAAGTAAAATAAAATAAAGTTGTTCTTTTGGCTTTTCCTGGTTAGGGGTCGCCACAGCTGAACTCCGGTCTGCTAATGATTGGCAGTGGATTTTTACAGTGCCGAGGTGCCAGCTCAACGCCCAACCTTCAATGAAGGCACGCCCTATGCATGTCTTTCGAATGCCACTCGACCATGGAGAAGACATGTAGATTCAGCACAGAAGGCGCTCCAGCCAAGAATCGAACGGGAGAACCTCTTGCTGTGAGGCGACGATGCTACTGCTGCACCACCGTGGCTCAAAATGTGATACAAGAGGTTTAAAATTTGTTCCTGTCCATAAGGCTTTATCACACACACACACACACACACACACACACACACACACACACACACACACACACACACACACACACACACACACACACCTTGGTTTTCTCCAGAAATTTTGAGCAAAGTAGTTGACAATTACAGTACCTGGTGACCTGCCAGCATGTACAAAACTAACCGAAAGAGAAAACAGTCACTGGAGGTTGGGAGCATTTGCCCTACTTGGTGATTGTCCTTTTTACTATCCCAGATAAACGGAAAAACTTATTACATAATAATCTGTTCCAGCCAGACTTGCTTAATACACATATACTCAAAATGCTGACCATGACAGAAGAAAGGGATAATAAACAGCAATCACAAAATAACAGAACTTCATCATCTTTAAGTACAACTCAAGCTTCAGGTAATGCAGAGACAGAGTTTATTTTAGTTAAAAATAAGGAATGAATCAGAAAGTTCTGAAAAGGAGAAAGAAGTGAAACCTTTCTTTGTAGGAAATCCACATGCAACAAATAAAGAATTATGAAAAAAACAGGATAAAGCTGTCAAATGTGGAGGAAGTACTACTTGATGTGTAAAAGTTATTACCAGAAGTAATAGATACTGTTTAGTAATAAGGACAGCAACAATTGATGAACTCCTTTTCAGTATCCATACAGCTTCACTACCAGTATCCTAAGCAGAACTGTGCTTTTCACATTACAAAATCATTTAATTAGGAGGTATGATAACATGAAGGTATTCTTAAAAGAAAATTCTCAAGTTTTACTAGATCTCATATTTTGACATAAGAAAAGCAGTGGCAGAAATTGTAAGATAAAACAGAAGGATTTGCTTAGTAGCATTTGTGGTTGAAGGAATAAAACTAGAAAACAGTGACAGAATCATATCATGAATGTCATTCTTTTGCTTTCAACATTCACAGGTTAAATGCAGAGTTCAATTGTCCATAAAGAATCGGTTTACAGGCATTCCAAAACAAAGTTCAACAAGTACGCGATTGCTACAGACAGGATTATTAAAAGCTTGAGGAACAAAATAAGAGATGCTGAACTACAAGGTATTGGCATATAGTCAGTTTTTACAATTAAACCTCATGCAGCTGTTTGAGATGAGGTATAGTAGAAACTAGCCCAAGGGAAAGATGAAAAAACTTTAGGAATTTATTGTGGCAAACCCCATAGATGCAGTAAAAGCAAACCGGTTTCGGCTAGAAAGTTTTAGCCTTCTTCAGTGCATCAGAAAATATCCATTAGAATAGCTAGACAAACATAACAGTTTGATAATAATTATGGATTTGACAAAAGAGGATATGATATTTAAAATAACAAGGTAGCAGTACACAGATGAAGTAAGTACTAGGCTAGCTGCCCTTTTGGGCCCTTTTAAGATCAGACTATTTCCCTAAAAGGTGAGAAACAAACTCTGTACCTTCTGTCTGGGAGGTAAACACATTAACCACTGTGCTACTCCCTAATCCCAATAATCCATGCAGTATTGGCTATGAACTGAACCAGGGATTCCTAGATGGTCGGTAAGAATTTTACCAGTGAACAAACAATGCACATCTATCAAGGACAATCAGCCTCTGATTGGCTGACAACCACCATATAAGTAGAGTCTGGCAAAATACTGAAAACAGCCATAGGTGAGAATGGGAGCTTGGCAGTTCCAAGATGGAGATGGCCATCTTCATTAAAGTATATGTGGTGCATTCATGCACGTGGGCAAAGGGTAATATGCACCTATGTGATGCATGTACAGGAAATAGCCAACTTATGTGCTTTTTAAGGCTTAAAGACATGCCCCAGCCATCTGAAATATTGATGACTTCAGGTCTATCCCTAGAAAGTCCAGGTGAATCTGTAGCAGTGCAGGCTGAGGCAAGTTTGAAACTCTGTTGTTCCCTTTGGTTTGTTAATCTGGATGGTCTGTCTTGGATACAGGACTACAGAAAGCTAATGGTCCTCAGATTGACATGTCCCTTAGCAATCACCATTCCTTTATGGATGATATTTCCCTACTCTCTCATCTAAATTTGCAGTATCATTGTTAATGGTAGGGAGTGAACGGGCTAACACATAGGATAGGGACCGATGGTCAGCAGGTGTGAAGGGAAATAGAGTCTAGGGAATAAAGTGTTTACTTCCTTCATCTTAATTCATGTTCATATGCACTGTCAAATATTACACTATTTTGTTACTCTAATAATTTACTTTACACCTGTTCTCTAGTCTCAGCTTCCTGAGTCTACGGAGATTTGGTTTGGGTTTCGAAGGATTTTGTTTAGTTTTCACCAGAAGCAGAATTCTGCTTTTATTAAATCTTACATTAGCCCAGAATATGCTTGAATTACCTGAACATTATCTGTGATGACACCAGCAGTTACATCCCTGGAATAGAACTTTTTTTTTTCTTCTCTTGTTTATATACCACATGTGGATGTTATTTCTTTCCCTTTAGTTTGTTCAAATCACTTTCCTCATCTACCTCTAGTCTTCTAGTAATCAGTCCATACCAGAATTTACTTTGGTCCTATATAGAAAAAGCCTAAAATAGGTGCCATTGATTGTGTAGTTGGCCACTTTTCAAAGATTTGCTGAAACAAAATGCAAGAGGTTTGCTAATACAGAGACGTTTATTACCTCTAATATCATAAATGTAATATACATTTTAGAAGTCATAATATCCAAAGTGTGCTGTTTCTACTAAACACAGACTCAAGCTACTGTACATCTGTCCCAAGGACATCATATAATGCACTTAAGTAGCAAGCTAAAAACTATAGTTAATGAATGACTGTTTACCTTCTACATCAGCTACCAATAAGTGGAGCGATTCTCGAAAACTTTTTTTTCTGTGTTGATATGTTTGCAAACATCTGTGTAACTAGTAACATTGCTGCTGCTTCACAGTGGGACATAAAGAAGTCCCTTCTACCTTCCATCTTAGTTTAATCCCTGTAATAAAGGTATAGATGTCTTGGACACACTCAGTTAAGTTTGTTATTGTAAACATAAATTAGTGATTCTGCACAGGTATGATTTCTGAAATCTGTAGACAGCATTCAAGCATGCTTCTTTCAGCATAGCTACATTGTTTATGCATCACTTCAAGAATATGATTATTAGTACAGGTATATACTGCATTCAGTTTATTCACCTTTTCCTTTGACATATCAAGCATTAATTTGTCTATAGATTTTCTTTAAGTTACACATTTTAGTTGAATTTCTGGTGTGTGGTTTATCTAAATTATTGTGCTACCACTACATTGCTTGTGAAGCAAATGAGAGCTGTGACAGTGCAGTAAATGTTATCTGTTTCATGCCATGTTGACTCTTGCAGGTGATATAATTATCTATGGATGTAATGTGCGTTTAGGAGCATCTACTGCAGACCGACTACATATGGCATACCGTTTATCAGAAGAATTTGTGGTCAGGTTGCTCCATTGTCAGTGATGAACAGTACATGGAAATGTATCATGTATACTACGTACCACCCAGACATTTTCTCCAGTCCTACATTTTTTGAATATTGCTTATCTGTAATACATTTGGTGTCAATACTGGGAATGGCAGATAAGAGTTGTTGTGCAGTGATGGTTTCATTTAACTTTCCAGGACAAAAAGTGTCCATTTTTCAATGGTGCTGCCTGTTCTACACTGGATATCAGATGTCTGCTGTCAAAGCGTCAATACTAAATAAAGACAATGCATGTCACCCACATACTTTTAGACTTTCTGATGCAATCACCTGTTTCCTTTAGGTTTATATGCCATATGACTACAATAATGATATAGATACAAGATACTAATTTATTAGCTACAACAGTAAATACATAAAGCATATGCTTTTTTTTCTTTGTTCCTGCAAATTGAATACACACTCCATCTGTTGTGTAAATCAGTTCATCAATCTAGCCTGTGCTAAAGCATGCATTTTCAATGGCACCCCGAGGGCAGCATATCTGCATAACAAATGTAAAAGAAAAAAATCCAGTTTGCTTCCTTTTGTTCATATGGAAGGGAGTCCCCAGATGACTTTCCTGCATAAATGAAATGGCAAAACGGTTTAATGATCACATGTCACCTTTAGCAGAGTTTTGCAACCTGGACATGCATGATTCTTTTCAGCTCTAAAATACAAATATTTTCTTAAACTTTGTGAGGTGAACATAAATGAGGTTTGGCAACAAAACACATTGCCCTGGGACATCTTTAAGAGGGGTAGGCTGCTATATTATTGGGAGTTAAGTGGGCTGGGGAGGTGAAAGGGATAAATAGAGGGAGGGATGATTGGGAGTAAATGAGATAACGGTGGGGAGGGACTTAAGGGGTTTAGACAAGTGTAGCTGGGTAAGTAATCACATTTTGGCGTGAACTTGCTATGGCAAGCCACGTCCGTGATGACCTATAGGTATTCTGAGGGACAGGTAGGCCATGGTTAATGTTGGCAGTTGTGGAGAGGGCTTTGTGGTGTTTGTTTGATGCAGATGTAGGGTGGACAGTTGTGGGGGAGGATGGATGCAGGATCAAGGGGGGCATTTGGGTAGTTGGGTTGCTTTGAAGGGTTTGGTTTCAGCTCCTTGCCTTTGTTGGTGCCAGGGATGCATTTGGTCGGTGGACCCTTTGGGGGATGCATGGTTGGCAGGTTGGTTGTCATTTGGTGGGTGCTGCAATCTTTTCCTTCCCTGTGGTGCTGTTGTGTTGCTGACTGGGATCAGAGTCATTTGCTGATGGGGCTTTGGAGGGGTGTGGCTCAGTCCCCTGCTTAGTGGGGTGGGAGAATTTTGTGTTGTTGTGTTGCTGGGGAAGGGAGTTTATTAAAAATAAAAATAAAATGGGGAAGGAGAAAATGGCTTTGCTCTGGGCATGGTTTTGTAGGGCCATGTTTCTTGCAGTTGTGTGGTCCTTTGGAGGAGTTGTGCCCCTCCTTTTCCTCTGCTCGTGTTGGCTTTGTGGGTCTTTCACCATCTCGGCTTGTTTTGGTGGTGGTTTGTGGGCCAGATCAAGCTGCGCCAGGCATTTCATGGGCTGTGGGATCGTGGGGGAAGAGGATGCTACTGCACATGAGTGGAGTGGTGTTGGAGGTTCCTATCTTAAAAAAAAAAAAAAAAAAAAGAGGGGAAGATGCTTTTTGGTGAGGTCTGTGTGGTGCTTTCCAGGACTTGGACTGTAGAAATGCATGGTAATCATTTGGCACAAGGTGAGTGGACACGATCCAAGGAGATTCATCGGTTGGCCAGCTGGTGGAGGTGGGGTCGGGGCATTGTTGCTCTTTGTCTTGTCATGGGCGGCCCATTTCTATAGAGGTTGCGTGACAGTGGGGTTCCTCTTTTCTGAGGTGGATTGCCTTAATTGGAGTTATAAATGTATTTTCCCCACTACAAGGCATTTTATTTATTAAATACATTCCAGAACACTGTAGATGTCTTTCATGCTGCACAATGATGTTAATGAAATAGCAGGGACCTTGTAAGGATGTTGTGGTTTGATTTGTCTGTTTGGATTTGTATTGCAGGGGGGTGATGGCAGGTGTTGCATGTATTGGGGGTCTTTGCTTGAATATATATACCAAGGTTTTCAGTTGTGTTTACCCTTATGGAGCCACAGCATGTTGATATTTGTAGTGCATTGCTGGTGTTACAGTAGCCTCAGAATTATAGAAAATGGCATGTGAGAAGTGTGGATGCCATCTGAGAGTGTATTTAAATGTGGGTTGTAATTGAATAGTTTTGCTGTGGCTTTCAGATCTGGAGACTTCCTGTCTGTGCATGTAGGCTCATCAAACACTGTTGTGCAGCTAGGTAGGAAAGAGGGGAGTCTCTGTTTCACAGCGCAGTGCTGCATTTGGAGATGTTCTTTTGAGAAATGGGCATGCATTGCTATCTTTTTACTTACATGATTGAATATTTCTATGGTATAGAGCAGGGATATTGGCATAGGCACTGGTTATTCATTCTGCAGCTGTGCGGCAATGCATATTCAGGGAGGCAGTTTGCTAGTTTCCTTCATGTTTCATCAATTTTGAAGCAGCAGTAGCTAATTTTGCAGTGCAGTCTGAAAAGAATTGGTTGGGTGGGCTTTGCAACATGAACACCCTCAACCCTCCGAAATAAACAGCAGTCTGCAATAGCTTCAAGAGGGAAATTCTGCAAGTGGTTTGTTGTGTTTTGTACCATGGCAGTGACGTTTTGAATGTGGACCTGGGTGTGCTCCATTGCCATGATGCATCTGGAGTGTCGGTGAGGATTTGCCTTGATTGATGTCATTGGAGCCCTGGTTCTTTTGCTCTTGGCCTTTGGGATTGGTGTTGCTGAAAAGGCTGGTTTTGATTTGTTTGGCTTTTTCTCTGTGTCCTTTTGCTCTTTGTCTTTCTCTAGGGTGCTGCTTGATGGCCGGGCCTGCAGAGATTGGGGGCACTGTGGAGGCCTGAGGTGCTTTGGCTCACCCTAGTGATGGGATGGGACCTCTGGAGTGACTTGTTGTGTGGGTTGCTTTGGTTGGTGGGGGAGGGTCTGTCTTGGTCTTGAGGCGCTTCAGAGCTTTTTGCCTGCATCGATGACAGGCCTTCTGTTTTGTGGTGGTTGGTCAGCTGGGTGAAGTGGTAATAGCCATTTCACAGACTACGGGTTCCATGAGGAAAGAGGTTGCTGTTGCCGCCATGCATGCATGCCCTCAAGGGTATAGATGTTGCAGACTGTCTAATGCTCATCTATGTAGTGTTTTTCTTTGATTCATCATGGAGCTTCCAGTTTCATTGATTTTCTATGGATTTGTAGTCATAGTACATCAATGGCTTGCATGGCCCTATGCAAATTAAAAAAAAAAACGTAGGTCAGACATGTAGTTTCGGGCCTTCTGCTTCTTCACAAACTTAGGCTGCTACAGGATCTGTTATTCTGTCAATTTTATGGGGAGATTTGCAGAATGTCCAGATTTTGCCTCATTTGGTCCATCTTCATAAAATTGAGGTCGGCAAATCATTACAGACTGAAGGTCGTGGTAATATTTTAATAATTACAGACAACTGAGATTCGGACTGCATACCCTTCAAAATTTCATGCCAATGGAAAAACTCTTCTATCAGCTTTCTAGGTTTGTAGAAGCAATATTTATAATTGTCCCTAATTAGGTCCTTTGTCCAGATTTCTCACTGTAAGGGATTGAAAAGTATGCGGAGAATTAAGCAGGGTATGTCTCCCTTTATTATTTTGCCTTGTGCTTCAGAAATGGGAGTCACAGTACCTCAGCAGGTACCAGATTTGCCCTGAATGCTTTTGGCATAGTCTGTATTTCCCCACAGGTAAACTGAATAGTGATGCCATTGGGCAGCATGAGAGATGTGTGACAATCTTTACAGTTTTACTTAGAGCCTTGTCCCGATTTCTTCCTCTAAAACGGTGGTAGGGAGGGCTCAGAGTGGTTGTACTACTTAAATGACAGGAGATAAGGAGGTGCCAGATTATACATTTAGCATTTGAGGATTGGAATACCCTTTGGTTCATTAAGATAGTGTGGGCCCAGGTTCAGAAAAGCCTGCATTAAGTGTATAGCATATTGAGGCAATGGACAACACAAGCATAGCTTCTACCTAATTCATGTGAATCCAAAACCTGTTATTCTGTACATTCCTTCCTGGGTTGACAGAATAGGCTGGTCTATGAATGTGTGTTATGCATTTTAGATGATTTATATGTCCTTTTTCTTGCAGATGAGGGTTTTGGAACACTGCTGCTATAATTTGGAATATGTGGGTATAAGGCGGAGCCTTCTCTTTACATTTTAGAGGATTTACTTTTGTCCTTTTCTTTGTAGACGGTGGTGTGATGAGTACCAGTTGTGGCGATACACAGTAAGTTAGCAGATGATGGAAGCAGTGGCGAGCGAGGAGGTTACACATGGGTGAGCACAAGTGGGCAACAGTTAGTGGCTGAAGTAAGTGGATTTCAAAGTTGTTGGTTTTGGTAGGGGATTTACAGTGCTAGCCAGAGAAGGACAGGCATTTGAGTTTCTGATTTCAAGGTTAATTGGTTGTACAAGCTGTTCTACTACAGTATGTTAGATCAATGTTGGAAAGTTGTCCCTGTGTTAAATGGAGGGTGGGATGATTGGGAGGAAATGAGATAGGGAGGGGCTTAAGGGGTTTAGACAACTGTAGCTGGGTAAGTAATCACATTTTGGCGTGAACTTGCTACCCTCCCACCCTCCCTTTTGTGTTGGTGGGTTGGTGGGGATTTATTAGTTTGAGTAGGCAGACAGGCTTGCCCTCTTCTGTTCCCCCTCTGGCGTCTGGAGGTTCATTTCAAGGATTTGGGTGAAAGAAAATGAGCAGCTGGAGGAAGATTTCTCTATAGGTAAGCAAGTGGAGGTAAGGATGTTGCTTATTTGGTTGGAAGGTAATTCAATGAATGGTTTATGAAGTGAGATGGGACGCTGCTTCATAAGTAAAGTAAACGAGCAATGGTATGGACGCTGCTTACTGGAGCAGGATGAGCTAGTATGCTGTTCTGATTAACATTACAGGGATGTTTATGCTGTGTTTAGAATCAACTATACTATGTCCAGTTGTAAAAAAATTTGGTAATCAAAGCTAAGTTATGAAGTTTTAATAAAGGTCGTCAAATGTCATTTGGTGTGATGTGTTTATTGGAGGGCCCAACACCTATGCCAACCTTGTCCTGTCCTTTTGGGAGAGGAGTATGGTGTTGAATAACATGTCATGGAAAGGTCATATCAAGATGTATAAGCGTTTTGTGGACGATATTTTTATTCTTTGGAATGGGGACGACAACTCTTTAGCTGATTTCGTCTCCTACCTACATACCACCACTTCTTTTTTGAGGTTCACGGTTAACAGCTCACACACACAGATTGACTTTTTGGATGTCAGGGTACAGTTGACAGAGAATGGTTTTTCATCCAGTTTATATAGAAAAGGCTGCTGGAAGAACACCTTGCTCTCTTTCGACAGCATGCACCCTCGACACATATTTCCCAATATAGTGCAGGGACAGGTTGCCAGGATTTCTAGAATTAGTGATGACGATGCATGCTTCGAGCAAGAGTTGGGGACCCTGATTGACTGTTTTCATACTAGGGGCTATGATAGGAAATTGGTAAATAACAGGATGGAGTTTGGTAGGAATTGTAGGAAGGACAGATATAAACCATGGCTGAGAACCGTTGACACAGGCACAGGCTCACAACATGATAGGGACAGTGGACATGGATCCAGGTTGACACTAACTTATGGGAGCAATATAGGTGATGTTTGTGCACTGATCAGAGGGAATTGGAATATTTTGACTAGTGATGTAAGTTTGAAGGGTATGCTAGGTGACAAACCGGTTTTTAGATATAAAAGAAATAAAAACTTGAAAGATTTACTTTGTAGGATAAGACTAAGACCAGTATGGATAATCTGGCTATCACTAAACAGGGCACTTTTCCATGTGGGCTATGCAAGGCGTGTGCTTATGTAGATAGTAGGGGTGTATTTGTGCATCCAGTTACTGGCAGACTGTTTGATCTGAAAGGGAGAGCAACATGCAGAACCACTGATGTGGTCTACTTGGCAGAGTGTCAATCCTGCACAAGTTTTTATGTGGGCAAGACCAATTGTATGTTTAAAGTTAGGGTCTTGCAGCACCTCTCTGCAATTAGAAATGGGGATACACGCAATGCGTTATATAGACATTTGGCAGCTCATCCTACACATAGCTTCAAGTTTAAAGTGATAGTGAATGTGAAGTTGAATAAAAGAGGGGAGACATTAAACAGTTAACAGAGCTAGCTGAGTCTAAATGGATAATTGAGCTTATGGCACACAGGAGTCCTGGGCTTAATGAAGTCATTCCTATGAGACCCACCCTTAAGAATAGGTGAGTTTTTTACTGATTTTTACTGATTTTTATTGGTTGTGCTTGTTTTAAAATGTTGGTTTTTGGGAGATGCTTTATCTGATGAAGGGCAGAGGCCCGAAAGCGCTCATCATTTGTGTATCTAATTTCAATAAACAGAAGGAGTTGGTCTTCGAGCAGTGTCCAGTCTCATTGGTTTTTGGATTTTCATTTTGGTTTATTTGACTGGACTTTGGTGAGGCACAGAACATTGTTTTGTTTTCATGTTTATTGGAGGGGACTGGGAAAACCTCATATTTATTCATTATTTCCAAGTTTTGGAAATAACTAGTACCAAAATTACAAAATAGTGGTCTATCTGACAGCGTTCTACTGATGGACAGAGCACACACATTTTAAAGTGAAGGCAACACTACACTGATTTTTTGTTACTCTAACAGATGATCGCATGAAACAACTATGAAACATAAATTATCTAGTATGTGTTATGAAATAAGACAATTCTCCCAGCAGCGACACATAAAATGATAAAACATACACCTAAGCTGTTGAATGAACCACAGTAATATAACAAGATTTACAAATCTGGCCTGCATGTGTAGGAGCAGATAGATCTACCATTCTGATAATGGCCAGAGCATAACCAGCTCCTTGGGTGTTATATCCCCATCTGGGGAAGGAAAGACATGAGGAGGATTATCTGCTTATTTAGTCTGCTTGGGGGGTATAACCAACTCCTTGGGTGTTATATGCCCATCTGGGGAAGGAAAGACATGAGGAGGATCATCTGCTTATTTAGTCTGCTTGTGGGGTATAACCAGCTCCTTGGGTGTTATATGCCCATCTGGGGAAGGAAAGACATGAGGAGGATTATCTGCTTATTTAGTCTGCTTGGGGGGTATACACTGAGTGCTTATCGCATTTGTGTTGTAATGGTAAAGACCATGGACAGTTTCTGCCTTTAAGCTTGTTATGGCTGAATGAGAGGAAACAAGTGGTATCCTTACGCTGTTCCTGTCTTACCGACCCTCCACCTCTGTGAAGCTGAACAACCATAAGGTATTCATACCACAAAATCCTTGAGACCGCCACCCACACACTTGAGACCACCACTGTTTCTCTTGCAATATATATGACAGTTGGCTATCGCATGAGCATCCCAAGAGCAAAAAACAGCATCATTTTTAAAAATGTAATGTTACTGCATACACTAAGATAACCATTCCCACAAAGAATGGAGTATGGTTATCAGCTGTCTCCTGTACAAGTAGACAAAGATTTATTCTGCTGTCTCTGGAAGATTCAACATCTTTCATAAAAAAATGACATCCTTACAGTTTTTGAAACATTTTCACTTCTGCTGTTCATAGCTTAAGGCCATAACAAGCTCTGCTGAAACTGAAAACCTATGAACGAATGAATCAACGTTTAGCTTGGCAAATGTAAAGTCCTACCTCTGTCAGTTTTTATTATTTAGTTTTCACATTTCTGACTTAACCATTTCTTCAAGACAACATATATTGCAGCTGTACATATTTTTGACAGTGACAAATGCCTGCCTTATTTCTCCACAGCTGTCGTTTAGAACATCAGTGTTTTAGGTACTACACTAGGATATTTCTTGCTGGAGAACAGCCAACAGCTGTGATCACAAAAAGAGCTTTTGCTAGACTGGCACAAAAGCATGCAGTGAAAGCAGGTGATAACAAACTAGCAATTTCTTTCATTCCTGTCGAAACAGCAGTAAAGGAATCTGCTGCAGCTCAGCTTAGTTATGGGAAAACTATGGAGTGGAGAGAAGGCATTGTATTTAAACAGTTGCTAAATCCATTTACACCAAAACAAAACCAACAAATATGATCACTGATGCTGTGTTTAAAACTTCTGTGTACTTATAGTCTTATAATGGGGGAGGAGTGTATTTCAGTAATTTTCTTACCTAAATTAAGAGATACAACAAATAGCATGTATTAACTTTAGTAATAAGGTAAGAACACCCAACATTATTTATCAAAAAACAAACGTCTAGCCCAGAGAATAAGGGCGGAGCGCAAGGAGTGTCGAAGGAGTGATATGGTAAAATGATTTAGTAAAGCCTTGTGATACCCTATTTCGCTTTGTCTACCAAGGCACACTTCCAGAAACAAACGCCATAAGGATAAAATTATAAACAACTAAACCATTCAGCCAATGACAGTAGATAACCTCAGTCTAAACACTGATAAACCAATTAAAAAGGCCTCAGTGTTACTGGCAGCCTTTTTCACAAGGTAGTATGACAGACAGCCCCACCAGTTGGCTTACCTAGCCCCACAGTCAAGTAGTTTCCTGGGAGACTACCCTCTTACCCATGCATGACAATTCCAGGAATGCAGTGTGTTGAGGCACTCACTAAACCATCATGTACTGCATATGCAAAGGGCATGTTAGTGCCAACTTTGCATGAACATTGTTAAAATATCTTTCTACTACTTTTATGGGTGTCAAGACTATACAAAATATCTAATTTTATGTCAAGATGCTTGCAGCGTCCTGATGTACCATGGATGAGCTTGACTAATGTTTCTTTAAAATCTTCACATATTGTTTAGTTTGTGTGCCTTTCAGTACAGGGGTTATTGTCTTATTTGACTGTTTGTGTTCACTTCACCACTTATTAACATGGACAATACAGACACTGTAGCTTTTATTTGGAACAGCTTTAGACACAGAGATTTCTCTTTTTTCCAGGGAGTTTTTTCCAGGGTAGTATTGGATTTATGATGAGCACACAGATTGTTGTGTCTAACCTATTTGTATGTTTCTGATTATTAATTGCCATTCATTGATTATAGGTTTATGGTATTGAAGTGATAAACAACCAAGTTGAGGGCAGGATCTCAGAATTGTGCCCCCACTAAAATAATACATTTGATATTAAAACATAATAAATAGATCTAAAATCAGAGTTGCATTTGATGTTTCAAGAAACTAAGAAAAGCAAGCTGTAAGTAAAATATTTGGTCTTATTATTTTATTTATTTTCTTTTTAAAGTATATAGCTCTCTCAGAAATATAATAGTATGCAGAAAAGTACAACCCCCAAAGCAATAGCTTTACCATTAAACTGAATAAAATCTCCCATTCCACTTTGACATGCTAATTATCCAGCTATCATTTTTGTGTAATTTTTAGACTAATTTTAAAGGTACCATGATTTATGAAGCATATGACTATGAAGACCTTTATATCTATATATCTATATACGTGTCCACTTTTATATCTCAAAATACTGAAATCTCAAATTTCAGTACTTCGAGACCAGAATGTCAGAAGTACACTTTGTAGAATCTCAGTTTACCCAATACAGGATAAGTTTAGCTTGGAGTGTACTGTATTGTGTACTGTCTCTTTAAGGACATTGCGGAATGGTGGCTGATGTTTGTTTATATTCCAGGGAATCAAGTAGGTGTCGAATTTTTAAGGGTTTGGGTAGAAGTTTTTTGGTTTAGATTTTTTCTGTGTAGTTTTAGGGTAGGTAGGTGAAAGTGTATGTGTATGAGTGTTATATGTGGTGATTTTTGTACATGTGTAGTATGTGTGTGTGTGTGTGTATAAATATGACTGTTTGCAATGGCAGTGTAGGGCAGGTAAGAGTAGCTTTGTGTTATTTTATGTTTTTTTGAGCTAGTGCAACCTTGGAGTTGGTATATATATATATATATATATATATATATATATATATATATACACACACACACACACACACACACACACACACATACATACATATATAGATAGATATACAAGTAGCAGGGGTGGGGGGGGGTGTAGGGTGGCTTGCCCCCTGCATAAATGCCTGGTCATGTTAGTTTGTTGAGTTATGTAGTGTTTTTGTGTGTTTTTGGGGGGAGGTTTGGATTTTGTGTTTATTAAATTATGATATTTTAGGTTTTGTGATTCTGGAGTTTCGATGTTGTGAAGTGTCAGTATTCTGGACTCAAAATATTGAAATTCGAGAGTTCAATATTTTGAGTTATAGAAGTGAATCCCTATATATATATATATTACATCTATATCTATATATTTGAGGTTATAGTTACCATTCTTTCTTGGATGTAGTGTGGAAAAATTCTGGTAGATGAGCTATTCAAAATCCTTAATTCTACATACATTAAAGTGCTGAAGTCATCTTCTAAAGCAGTACAGTCCCTTTTGGATAGGCTGAGCTGAGCATTATACACAGTGAACACAGAGTAACAGACAATATGATACCTCATCACAATACTTTGGAGACCATAATAAAGTCCATAAGGATGGATAAAAGTAATAATGTATAAAACAAGAATAACTACACTTCACTTAGATGCTTCAAGCACCAAAACGAAATTCATGTCAGAATATGTATGTCTCATTCATGTATGCATGCATACATATTTGTACTTATCAGTAAGTAGTTATCTGTCTATCTACATATTCCAGGAGCTTCTACAGAGTATACAGCACAAAGAGTGCAAAAGCAATTCCATCCAGGCAGCAAGTCCAATACCGGCATTTATTTCTAACTGCCTGTAGCGCACTAAAGACTGATCAGCATCTGCCGATTGTGACCTTTAGCACTGTGCCTGTAGTGAATGATGTCTCCACCCGAAACTAGTTATGCCTCTTCTTGAATGCAAAAATGTTGAAATCAAAATACCTGCTCCCCTACTGACATAGTACCATGTTAGCATTAGTTTCTCAGTTTCACAAAGATGGGAGAGATTATGTTTGCTGACCAGTTTCATAAAAGCACAATGTATGTATATAGCACATATTGTTCATGGATGGATTTGAGGTTTAGACTTCATAACCTTCAGGCAATGCATGTTAATGCAAACTTGTCATTCTATCAACTTTCCAAGTTTACAAAATCAGCATTTAAAATCTGTCTCTGATTTTGAACCTTTGTTCCAACATATTTTTGGCTTTGTCCATAATACTTGCACTAAGAAGTTGAGAGGTATGCACATCATATGTGTATATATACATATATATATATATATATATATATATATATATATATATATATATACATATACATACACACACACACACACACACACACACACACACACACAATTTATGCTGATTTGTAGTACAGTTTTTATTCATACCTCTCCAATTTGCAAAATACTCAGCAGTGGTTACAATCCTCCTCTGTAAAGACTGCTTTCACTTAGGGGAAAAATATCTCTAAGGAGCAATCTGTAGGAAGGAGAACCCTTTTGAGTGAAAAGAAAAATAAATGTATGTATTATTAATATAGTTAGCCATAGACATCATAAGCATTACTGTCACTGCAATATCTGTCATTATTGTTGATGCAATTACTTACTGCATGTATAGCATTTTTTCTACTATGTCTTGATTGGATTTATTAATTCTGCCTTCAGGTATAACTGTGTATTAATTTTGTTATTTTCCTGGCATATAATGTAATAGTATTGAAAAAAAAGTACTGAAAGAAAGGGTATAAAGACATACCATCTGAAAACATCTGCATCCCTGCTTCAGTGAAAGGCATGCAATTAAGATTTGTTTTCTTACTAAAGAGGCCTCTGGAAAGTTTGATAAAGAACATGTAACCCGAGAATGAAGATATTTGCTTAACATCTGCACTGAGTATCTGTTTTCATTAGGGACCAAAAGGTACAAACACAAATAAAACCTCAGTGCTGAATACATAAAGCTATACACCTTCCGATTTTCACACACTGAGGCTTCAAGAGATCAGAAAGGAGTGATGGACTCACAGAATGTGGAAGAAAGTAATATCTGTAAGCCCCTACTCTTCACTGGTTTGTTGTTAATAAAAAGAAAAAAAAATTACAGTAGAAAGATAAACAGGGGAATGGGTGGACTCAACTGCAGAGACAGAACAAAGGAAATTACTTGGTCAGGCAGACTTTCAGATATTCATCTTTTTGCTCTAATCATACTTGGATTACAACTAGCTGCCAGCTAAAAGCTGACTGAATCTGAATGACCATTGCTGAAGGACTGCTGTAGAGCTATACACTATGGAAAAGAAATCTAACACTGTGATACTGCATCTTGCCAATTCTGGGATCGGCAATTCCAAAAGATAGATCCATTGTCAGTTGGGGAAAGTGGAGTGTGCCAGAAAGTATCATTTAACCAGGGGGTCCCTGCAAATTAATTGGATTTTAGCCTACTAGACGAGCTGGCATCCAAGTGTAAAAATTTATCCTCAGGTTTGTGGATCTCCCAAAGAGAGAGGAGATAAGAGTATGCAGGACTATTTCACAGTGCTCATTGTTGACCAAACTCAAACAAGGACAACCTGCAAATAATGGACTCAACTCCTTTTGGAACTTTGATTGATAGCTACTCAAAATTAAGCCAATAATTTAGTTCTTATGTGCTAATTAATTAAATTTTTATGCAAAATTCAACCTGGTGAAGGTCAGCTGATTTAACTATAGCTGGACTATAACCTACAAGAATAGGTTTTGGAAATGGGACAAATAAGTATTAACTCAGCTTATCCCCACTCCAGACAAATGCATTGGTTATAATATAAAGCATTACATTCCATTATTATGACAAATCAAGATTACTCTTTCAAGTTAGACTAAAATTCAAAACTACCAAAGGGAAAACAGCATTCGAAAGATTAGGCCCAATATTCAAGAGCAACCTTTCAAACAATGTTAAAAATAATGAAACACTAATGCTTCAAATGTTCTTTAATGGGGCACTTTCAGAATGAAGCTACGCGTAAGTTCTGCATTGAAGATTAACCCATTTCAAAATTTGCACAGGTCAATTACTCTTTTTAATTCTGTTAAATTTTAATCACTTATTGCAGGGCAGACATTTATTTTAATCTAACCTCTTCCTTTTCAAGATTATGTTAAATTTGCTTCAGTTGATAGGTATTGCCTGAATTGTCCTTACCTCAGCTGCATTACTCAGAAATTAAATACTGTTCTGTCACCTGTTTTTATTATATTAAGCTCTCAGGTTGTGACTGAAAAGGGTTAGTAGACCAGATCACTTTCTCAGTTAAGAAATGAAAAATAAACAAATAGCGAAGGTGCATCCTGTTGACTAAATCATAAATTGGAATATTTAACATTCATTATGATTGTGCAGTCATGGACTTGGTCAATAAAAGTAAGGGGGTGTGGTAGAAGAATTACCATGTTGGTGGGGTATGAAGGGCAAATGTCCTATGCAGAAGCTGTGAAAAATACTCAGGAGTTATGGATCTTTAAAGTACAGCAGTTGTTGCTGATGTGTGTGTGTGTGTGTGTGTGTGTGTGTGTGTGTGTGTGTGTGTGTGTGTGCCTCAACAGAGTTAGGTTGTATGACTGCAGTGTTTAGCTAAATTTGTATATTTAGTAGTGTGTTTTGCTTTATTGTAGTGTGAAGTGTTTGCTGTGGTCCTTTACTTGAGATGTGTGAGATGATGTGTTAGAACAGCTGTTATAGCAATTGGTAACATGATGAAATGTGAGACTTAGAGATGAAGAGGAGGGTAAGAATATCAAGGCAAAGACAATGGTGTGGGGTTTTAGGAGACTGGTTTGCACTGAACTTCTGAAGATGTTCAAGAATGTGTTAAGAAACTGAAAATGAATTATAGGAGCAAAAACGCTATGTAAAAAACTCAGACGTACTACTCAGGACTAGGAACAAGTATGTGAAAAGAACACAAAAAGAAATAAGTAAGTGTGATCATATATAGGAGCAAGGCTAGCATTTACAGCAAAAAATAAGACATACTAAGCCTTGCAGTTCACCCATAGGGGGTATAGGGGAACTTGCCTCCTACACAAACACTTTCTTTATCTTATATAGTACCTTCAAATTACTTACCATGATGTAGAAAATTCATTGAAACATAACTCATAGTATGATTATTCAAATTAATAATGATAAATTGGTCTCTTGGCCATTGCAAAAGTTTCAAAATGCTTGTAGATAACAAGTGTATACCCATGTACAAGGATGGAGTCAGGAAAAAACGTGGAGCTACAGGCCTGTTATTTTAGCTTTTTCAGTGAAAACCATATGCTGAAACCTGAGGGGCACTTGATTAGCTCTCGTAGAGGAAAACAATGTCTAGAATGGGACAAAACTGTTGTTTTGGCAAGAAGGAGTTGTCAGTCCAGCCTGATCTAGTTTAATGACTGGGTTACCAGTGAACATCACAGGGGAATATCATCAGATGTGAGCTACCTGAACTTCTCCAAGACACTTCATTTGGTCAACACAGACATCCGACATTGGAGGTGCTGGGATAGGACTATGGAACTAGATAAACGCACAGCTAAATGGTTTGGAACAGAGAGCTATAATCAGATGGACAGTATCAGAAATAAGGAGCATGCCTAGTGAAATACCAAATAAGTTTGTCCTGGATCCAGTTTTTCTATGTATGTTTTTATAGACATGTCTGGGCAATTCAGGATAGGGATCATCCTCGCTACTGCTGACACTGAAATAGGAGTAACAGGACAGGATGGATGAGAAATATAAGGAATGAAATGGAAAAGCTGCCTGACTCGACAGAAATGGGTCATTTGAGGAGTATTTCAGACACATGCAAACCACTGCACTGCATTTGGGTCACAAGAAACTTGGTGACAGTTGTTGGTCACAGACCAGAAAAAGGCTCTGGGGTACTGATCATAGCTAAAATGATGGAAACATGCGTTCATGCACTCCCATCCTTCTAACTTCCGGTGTAATATGGTGGTCACTCCTTCCCATAATGGTGCATGCTGCACCCTCATAGTTATGTAGGGATTAGTATAACAGCTGCCCAGACCACCATCCACCACCCCATCCCCCAGGGTATGTGAGCCAGCATTGATTTTTCAGTCATCCCCTTGTCTGCAGATCTTTTTCAGCTTCCAGTACCTTCAATACAGGCCATCTGGGATGTAGTTTTTATGCGCCTCTATGTTGCATCACCAGGCAGATGAGGGACATGGCATTGGTTCAAAAGGGATGACACAGCGATCTGAAGAAGATACGTATAACAAAAAAATGACAGAGGAGGCAGAGTAAAGCAGGTAATGAGGGCTAACTATTCCCTGGATCTTAAAGTAATTCTATACAGAGTGGATTGTTCTGGAGACTGAATCCAGGGAATCCTTCAAATGGCATGTACCAAATGGGGAAGACAGGGATGGAGAAGAGGTAGAATGTTTAATGCATTTAGAGAGAAATTAGACAAGCTTATTTCCTCCTTCTGCCATAAAGCAAATGTGATGAAAAGTAATGCAATGTAAAGGCACAGAAGGGTACTGGAATTAAATATATAAGCTTAAAGCTTAATGATGAACATTCTGGATTTGTAAGTAATGAATTAACATTAAGGTGAAGAGTTACATATTGCAATGGAATAACACATGTAAAAGAAAGTTATATGTATATCATGTATGATCTTAAATATTCAGCAGAAGTCATCAGCACTACTAAATACCAGTGTACTCACATATTTGTTCACCATGAAACATGGATTATTCACCAAGGTATTCTCACATGATGTCATTGCACTTCTACTTTTATTTCACATTTTATATAGTTCTTTTTTTTTTTTTTTTTGCATTTACTGTTGAACATTATATTCTAGTAAAAAGGCACTCTGTCCAGCAAGATGTGCTTTATTAAAATAAATAAATATTGTATTTTGTTTCAGACGCAAGTATTTGACAGGTTACATTTGCTCAGGAAGATGAGAATGCATTTGAAATCCTCTTGGTGCTAAAGACTGCTCGATAGTGCCATTAAACAAGCATTAGTACACATTTCAAAATCAGTTTAAGATAAACAAAGCCTAAGCATCACTCCACATTCCCCAGGTGATTACCATCTGATTACATAATGCACATTAGCTCTCACAAAATAATTCATATGTAAGCTGAGAATCAAGTTCATATTAATGGTCATGCAATATCTGATACAATTCTCAGCAGTGTATAAATAGAAGTTTGGTAAGAGGTACTGGTTTCAGATTAGCAGCACAATCAGTTCTAATTTTATCTGAAAGTATAATCATATATTTTTTTACACTTACTGTTCTTGCTTAAATGTAAATTTTGCCATACTGTTCATATGCAGTTAATATTAGGAAATAATTGACAATAGCATGAAATAGTGGTGTGGGGCAAAACTATATTTTATGAAGGTATGCTTTCTATGCCTTCCACTTATTTCTTTGTTCAGTGTGTACAACATAATTTACAGTTATTATTACATTGTTTCTCAACACTGATAACTATTGGCTATTATAACTTTACTTATCCAGACACTGATTATCACCTTATGAGTTAGGAAGAATTTGGGCATTTTTCTTACAATGGTCATAATCATTTTCAATGAATGTAACCTTATCAGAATGGAGAATCTTTAATAATACATGTAGGCATCTGAAATGTTCTTTAACACACTATGCAGAAAAAATTCTACAGAGCCACTAGCTTTTGGTTTTGATATAAGCATGTTAAATAACTTCACTATCCTGACATATATACTTTTAGCCATACTCATTTGCTAAAAAAGTAAAAAAATGGAATTCCACCCTTTTGCCAATTAGATCCATCTCTAACCTCTCCAATATCTACTAAAAAACAAACCAAAAAAAAAGCCTAAAGATACAGAGGGAGAGATCATGAATGCCACATTCTATTATGAGTAAAGTAATAAATGCGTTTGTCTTTCAAATATAAGACTTCATGAGATAAAGTCAAAGTTCAAATCACCTCTATAAATACATAAATCCAATCACATGATACCTAATTAACAAGCTCAATAAAACAATTACCAATTTAAAAAAATCACACACTAATTAAATTACTCATCTAGCTTGAGCTTTAAGCTTCCCTACTAAAACCACTTAAATAAGGCTTGGCTCTTCACATGTACTATCTCAGGTTGAATTAGTCACTCCTGGGTCCAGACCATTTTTAGAAAAAGCAGAGGTATAATTTTGCTCAGAATTTACTACCTTGTCATCCCTTTTTGAAAGTGTATACTGAGTGTGTATAATGTCATCTCTATGATCTGTAACTTGTGAGCTTACAAATGTAGTTTGGGACAAACTAAGTTGTCCCAGTCCCTCGAGTAGGGGGGTAAAAGGGTGTTGGGATGGTATAGAGGTAGAACGTAAGTTAAGGATTGTAGTTGGATAGGATAGTGGGTTTGTGGTGGTGAAAGGGTTAAGGAGAGAGGGAGATGTAAAAGAAGTGAGGTAGGAGTAGGTGGCAATTATGACAGTATTAAGTGTTAGGGATTAAAGGAAGTAGTCACATTTGGCGTGAGTTGGTGGTGCAGTAACAACTAGCTTACGTCCAGATGACCTGTAGTATCGTGGATGAAGATGGCCAAATTACCAGAGCTAAGGAGAGGTGGCAAGCAATTGTGGCCCAAGCGGGGGAGCTGTTCGGGGAGGCGGCAACATTGGAGGTGGTACAGTTAACTGAACAGACCCCAGGTCGGAAGAGGTAATGCACAGCGGTGAGAACCCCAGCTGGAGGGAAAAAGTAACAGAGATTGCCAGAAGGTGGTAGCAGTGGAGACACTGATTCCCAGTACATCACAAGACGAAGGTGCCGTTTCGCAAGTTTCGAGGGTTGGTTCCATGGGAGGACGAGGTGTGGAATCTTGGGTCGATGCAGCCAGGCAGTTGGTACGGCATTTCTGGGCCCCTTCTACAAGGAAGGTGTATGGTAGGGCTCTTTCTGATTTTAATGAGTTTATTTTGCAGCTGCCAGAGGAGGGTGGGGTATGGTCGGAGGAATTACTACTGCGATATGTAGCTCGTGCTTGGGGGTTAGGAAAGGCTTTGCAGATGGTTAAGGTGGATTTGGCTGCAATTAGAATTCTTGCTAAGGTAGCAGGGTTGCAGGATTTCACTAAGTCTTGGACATTAGGGCATATGTTGAGAGGTTGGGGGAGAATGGTGGTGGAACGTAAGGATATTCGATGGCCGCTTACGAAGGTTATATTGAAAGTTTTGTTGAAAGGGTTAGGTTTGTTGCAAAAGGGGTCTCTGGATTATTTTATGTGGGGTATGTTATGTACATGGTTATATTTTGGCACTTTTCATATTTCGGAGTTGTTAGGCTCGTTATGTTGGAAGGATGTCATTATAGGGGAGGGTGAGGTTACTACTGCATTAAGAAGGAGTATGACAGATCAGTTGGATAGGGGATGTGTGGTGGTGCTTAAAACTGACAAGAATCCTTGCATTTGTCCAGTAATGTGGGCAAAAGAATTTATGAGGAGGTGGAAGGGGAGTGTGGATCAGTTAATTTTTTGTTCACTGGATGGGAAGGTGGTGTCGAGTAGTAGATTCATAACTTTGGTGAGGAAGGTTTTACATTGTATGGGATTTCTTGTGGAGAGGTTTGCAGCTCACTCATTCAGGATAAGTAGGGCTTCAGATTTAGCTAGAGAGGGTAGTTCTACTGAATTGATTAAACGAGTGGGGATGTTGTCTTCAAATGCATTTTTGTCTTATATTAGATAAGTTGTGGTCTGATTATTAATTTTTCTTCTTTTCTTTTAGGGAAGCACATTATCATCTTGGGGCATTCGTACATCCACTAGGCAGAGAAGCGTGCTTTAGTTACGGATGATGGGGTAAATTTGGGTTTAGCATATTTAGGGTGGTCAGTGTCCTGGCATGGTGTTAAGAGTCTTAGGGGGGGTGGGTTGTTGCATAAATTTGAGAGGGCTAAACTGAAGATGAGTTGTCCTTGTATACTAGTCATTCATTTAAGGGGCAATGACTTGTGCATTGTTTCTAAAAAAAACAATTAGTGGACATTATGCTGCGGGATTTGATGAGATTACAGGCATTGTACCCCGATATAGAAATAGTGTGGTCAGAGTTGGTTCTGCTTTTGTGTTGGAGGGCTTAATATAGTTATAGGGTGATTGAAAGGGCCAGAAGGTGTGTTAATCAAAGGCTAGCTAGGCAATTAAGGATTTTGGGGATGCATACTATTGACCATAGAGATTTTGGGGATGGAGAGGAGTCTTGGTAACGAACGGATGGAGTATACCTTATTGTCATGGGACTGGATCTTTTTAGAGGATATGATTGCAGCTAGGGTTTAGGAGGGGGAAACAGCCTGGGATCAGGCTGGTGGCAGAGAAGAGGGACATGATTGTCCTCTTCTGTTCCCCCTCTAAAGAAGGTGGTTATTGGTTAATGGTTTGGTATGGTGGTGAGGTGAGTAGGTACGCTGCCTCTTTATGTGGGTGAGTAGGTACGCTGCCCCGGTGGAGGAGGTATCAGGGAGTAGGAATGCTGCCCTGAGGTAAAGTTCGTCCAGGGTGAGTGGTGACACTGCCCTGAGATCATCATTGCTGAGGAAGATAACTAATGTTGGTTTTATGTGTATATAGTTCATTGTATAATACAGTTTAATAAAGGTCATCAAATGTCTTTATTTATTTAAAGGGGGGATGGGACAAACTAAGTTGTCCCAGTCTCTCGAGTAAGGGGGGTAAAGGGGTGTGGGGAGTGTATAGGGGTAGAAAGTAAGGTAAGAATTGTAGTTGGATAAGATAGTGGGTTTGTGGTGGTGAAAGGGTTAAGGAGAGAGGGAGATGTAAAAGGAAGTGAGGTAGGAGTAGGTGGGACTTCTGACAGTATTAAGTGTTGGGGATTAAAGGAAGTAGGCATATTTGGCATGAGTTGGTGGCCCTCCCACCCTCCTCTTGTATATGGATGAAAGATGTGGGCAATTTGAGGTGGAGAAGAGGGACAGGATTGTCCTCTTCTGTTCCCCCTCTAAAGAAGGTGGTTATTGGTTAATGGCTTGGTATGGTGTTGAGGTGAGTAGGGACGCTGCCTCTTTATGTGGGTGAGTAAGTATGCTGCCCAGTGGAGGAGGTATCAGGATGAGTAGGTACGCTGCTCTGAGGTAAATTCATCCAGGGTGAGTAGTGACACTGCCCTGAGATCATCGTTGCTGAGGAAGATAACTAATGTTGGTTTATGTGTATATAGTTCATTGTATAATACAGTTTAATAAAGATCGTCTAATGTCTTTGTGTGTTTGGTGTGGTTATTTAAAGCGGGGGGCGGGGATATTGTTCTTTTTTCAGTGTATAAACACTTGCATTCTCTTTGTATGAGTTCACACTATATAAACTGAAGCTGTAAATAGTATACTTCATTAATACATTGTTTTTCCATAGAAGGTTTTAATAATAATTTCATTATTAAACTGTAATCATATTATGGCAGTGTGGAGCCTTTCTCTCCAGACCTCCTCTCAAAATGGGATAACTCAGTCAGACTTTCCTGGTAAACAAAGGTCAAATATATAATATACAAGGCTTCAAAAATGTTTTTGGCATTCTTCACACCTATCCAAGAATGTATGCCATGTCATCTGACTGCATGCTAATACTTTGCTTATAAACATGTTGCGGCATTTACCTTGGAAGTGTTGCTTAGCACCGATTTAGTAGCTATGTAAAACCAAGAACACGGGATGGAAATCACATGCAGCTAGACAATATACTAAGCTATATGCAGGAGGGATATCAGTGCTCTAGTCATTACTGAAGGTGATACATTTTTGTACTCTCTTACTGTGAGGCTCCATCAAATCACAGGAAAAAAACCCTGGGAACCTCCAACCACTTCCACAAGCCTTCCATGTGTAAAAGCATAGACTGCACAGTACAGGAGCAGACTGAACCCAGATTTTCAAAACACACATACAGTTGCATAAACAAGATTTGTAACAACACACCATTCTTTTGCTGCTGATAAGGTACACAGGTTCAGTATTTTCCTTTGCCACACAAAGACACAATATTAAACACTTAATGATTTATGTACAAAAAATTATGGACTTATTCAGGCCCCCACAAAAATGAGTCAGAGTCTCCAAGTGGAGGGTAGGCTTACCATTTGAGAAACATTATTGAGGCTGCATTACATATAACGAAGACACTGCTAACCATGTAAAGAACTCAGTATCTTTTATTATGAAATGGTCAAACAGCCCCAACATAAAAAGTATATGTTTTCTTTCTGACAAGCAAATACTCTAAAAAGTTCCTATTTTTCACGTTACTGTTATGGAAGAACAGAAAAAAAATTAAAAAAAAGGGTTAAAATTAATGGATGTTCTTTGTGCATATAGAAAAAAGAAAGACTATATCACACTATCAAACACTACATAATGTACATAAGAAAGCAGTCATGGCTATGTTCTTATGTTTGCCCATGTTATAAAAAGCTGTCCCACATGTGAGCTCATTTCAACTTCTAATGGTGCATTTTATCTAGAGAGGAGACTGCAGCACTGTTACCTTATTTTGAAATCTCCTGTTATAATGGATATTTAAAATAATGAATCTGATTAATTTGCCAGCTACAATTTGAGTCAGCCGGTGTGTGTGTGTGCGCATGTGTGTGTATGTGTGTGTGTGTATCTGTGGAGTGGGGCTGAGAAAATGTATTTTCTCTTGAAATTTAGACATTATTCAAACTTGCGAAACACCTAAACAAATGCACACAAAACGGAGTATAATAGCAGAAGATTTTTCAGCAATCACTACTGGTCAGTTTTCTGCTGCTGAAGTCTCCTTAACAGAAAAGCTTCTTTTTTACAGGAGATCTGATGCTGCCAATGATCGTAATGCTCATACAATTCACGTCTGTCACTCCAAAGTCAATCATGTCTACAATGATGTCATACCTTCACCACTTCTTCCTCAAGGATTAAAGCTCAAATCCAAACAATGGCTGATATCTCTTCAGGAGAAAAGGATGAGCTTGTCCAGTAGTAGTAATGCTGATTCTAGTCACTAATTCCTCATGTTGACCAGATCTGTTCTACAAAGTAAGTGCAAAGAGGGCTGAAGAAGGCAGAGTTGGTGAAAATTTATTGAAGTTAAGCACTCTATCAGCTGAAGTTGTAACTGCAGGCTCAGAGTCAAAGCAGATGAGGAATTGGTCAGACCAGGGGACCTGTTCCACCACCAAATCATCACAAACATTAATACCCTGGGAAAAACTGATGCAGGCATCATTACAGAGACCTGGCTCAAAGACAGACCCACCACATTAGATGAAGGTACTAAAGGCAGTGGGGTTTCCATATACATAAAAAAAATCACCTCCAGACTACTTAGACGAGATAATGGCCTGGAACTTTTCCACATCCAACATGATATGAACAATACCCCTTAACATATCATAGCTAACTATAGGACCAAATCTATGTCCCCCGTCACCCACAACTCCTATCTAACTAGTATGATGCCCCTATTCTGCTTATCTTCCAAGTGGTTGGCTGCTGAGATTCACCTGCATAAATTAAGTGACAAAAGCTGATTTAAGTATACTTTAATCTGCACTTATTAAAGATTAGAAATTTGTAGATAATTGTTATATATAATATAATACAGGGAGATAATACTCCCTGTCACTAGCTGCAGTTAGTTGCCTGAAGTGTGAAAAAGCATAGCCATCTGGATACATTGAAAGTTGTTAGACTGCTTTTGAAATTGTGTTAATTTAGCCTGGGGATTCTGCTTGCATTATAATCTGTGCTGTTCACATTTTATAATCATTCTGCTCATCTCCCAAGTTGTTGGCTGCTGAGATTTACCTGCATAAATCAACTGACAAAAGCTGATTTAAGTATACTTTTCTCTGCACTTATTTAAGATTAGAAATTTGTAGATAATTGTTATATATAATATAATACAGGGAGATAATGCTCCCAGTCTCCCCGCTCCCTGTTTTGTTGTGGTGTTAATCTTGGTGGCTTTGGAATTGCCCGCCCTTGCTGTAAATCAATTTTGAACACTCCTACTGGACCCATCTCATTTGCTCACTCAGCTGAGTACAGTGAGATCATATTTTGATTTCAGACACTCCTACCAGTCCCATCTCCTCTGCTGTGTACAGAGAGAGCACTTGGGAAGGACATCCCCTATAGCATTTTAATCTGCTCTGTTCCCTCCCTCTCCACAAAAAAAAAAAAAAAAAAAAATTACTATAGTTTTTTTGAGCTGCTATTACATAACTGTCTTCTACCTTAATTTGCTGTCCTGTGTGCTTTTAAGTGTTCAAGTGCTCTTATTTGATTTTTCATAAACTTGTTTTTGTCATTTTTAACTTATCTGCATTTATTTAAACTGTATTTGCCTTAATATTGCTACACACTCGTGTGCCAGCTTGTAGTGCATTTAAAGTGTTTTTGCTACTGTCATTAGCTCATTCTTTCTAATACAGAGAGAACTGTTTGAGAAAGCCAACCCATTGTTTTTAATTCCAAGCTTGTTTTCTGCCTTTCCTGTAAGTAGTCTAATCCAGATACAGATCTGCTGTATCCAGGACTGTTTGTAAACGTCTTAGCCTACCTAGTGCTTACCACTCCCACTGATAAGCTATCTACCACAAGAGTGGTTTCTGGCCCAGAAATTGTAGTTTATTGTCCATTTGGGCAGTTTTTCCATCTCTTTCAACTTTCTGGTTTAAAAGCCTGTATTTGTGCTTGCTTCCCACCTTCCCTGTAACTAGTTTAGCCCAGATACAGTTTTGCTGCATCCAGTACTGTTTGTAAGCTTCTGTGCCCCCAAGCCTTTCTGTGTTGGAGGGAAGCCTTCTAGCTCATCAGTGGGAGTGGTAAGCACTAGGCGGCCTATCTACATCAAGATCCAGATCCAGATTCTTAGTTTTAGCACTTGAATTTGCTTATCCGTGCTCAGCACTTGTTCAGAACTTCTTGTAAGCACTAAATAAACTACAAATTACTACAGCACTCACCCTTCCTCATTACCTAGAAGAAAACAGTTTTGGTACTTACTTTCCTCACTTGCTTAGAGAAAAACAGCTCTTGTACTCACTTTCCTCACTTGTCTAGAAGAAAACATTTTTTTTTATTTGGGCATGTCCAAGGGTCAGCTCCCAGTGTTCTCTCCTGTCTATCTGATGAATTTGGGCATCTTGGGACAATGTAGCAATTGCCTCATGTACAAAGACAACCCTCCCCTCCTACCACCCAACACTACAACCTGTGAGAGATGCACTTATCTAGCCAAACTGGAGGTAAAGCCCTCTCCAACCAAGACTGAACTTGATAGTCAAGAGGAGAAGGTAAACACTTGCACCACACCACACTCATCACATAGTCCCACTAAACCTACACCACCAAAATCCACACATAGAAACACAAAAACATTTGCAGTGGTTCTAAATAATAATCTGCTCAAGCAATAGAGACCTCCAAAGCAGAAATGCAAGCAATCTCCCACCTACACAACCCAAATGAAACATAGCCCACAAACTCAGTGTGCCAATAAACCGCAGCCCATAAGGCAAAACAACATACCCAACACACTAGTCATAGGTGATTATATAGTCAGGCACACTAATGTCCCACTCACCAGGCTAAACAAGGAGAAGGTCACTGTCAGCTGGCTGTCGGGTGCCAGGATCCGCCACATAACCCACACACTCAGGTCACTCCACAATTACAAATATGACTCTGTGATTGTCCAAGTTGGTGTGAATGACCTGAGATGTACCTCCCTGGACTACATGAAAAGAGACATGGAAGAACTCTCTGATCTTGTAGCCCAGGCAGGTATGACACCAGCCCTGAGTAGCATCCTGCCATCGCCCAGAATGATACCGCAGTACAAGGACAAAATGATTGACTTCAACAATTGGCTAAGCTTCTGGTGTCATTCTAAGGGGATCCAGTATCTGTCTGCCTGGGATGACATGGTCAACAGACCACGATGCTTTGTCAGAGATGGCCTGCACCTTTCACCCCTGGGATTCTGGATACTGGCAAAGGCTCTTGCCACCCCTATAGTGCCTTTTTTAGGCAAGGTTCAAATGACAAATTCACCACCATAACAGGAACAGGCAAGCAAAAACTGAGGGTAATGCTACTCAGTGCTAGAAGTCTAAATCTCAAAATGCATTCACTCGAGCACTCCTTAAAATGGAGAACATTGATGTCTGTGCAGTGACTGAGATATGGTTCAAGGCTCCAGAGAGCACCCCTGCATTACAAGGATATAACTCATACCATACTTTTCAGCCATTTAACCTGGACCGGAACACCAAAGGCGGAGGTATGTCCATATTCATTCAGGATATCTACACCTCCACGCTAGTTGCTCAGCGTAATGCAGCTGAGGTTATCCAAGTGAAATTAACTCTGGGCAAAACTGCAATCCAAATTGTAGTTTGCCACAGATCCCCCACCATGCCTAAGGATTCCCAGTCCTCTTTTCTTGACATACTGGAAAATATTAGAGTTCATCCAAACATGCTAATGTTGGTCAATTTCAACTACCCCACCATTAACTGGGAAAACTACTCATGTACCAACACCTTTGCTCAGCGCTTTCTGGAATTCATAAATTCCATTGCCCTGCATCAACTTATCCATACCCCCACCAGGGGTAACAATATCCTAGACCTAGTCATTACCAACATGAGTGACCGGTGTTCCACACCTGAAGTCAAGTCCTCTCCATCAAATCCGACCATAAGCTAATCACCCTAGATATCCATATCCCACCCCCATTAAGGAAACCATGGTAAACAATTTCTCCAAAGCCAACTTCATGCTTCTTAAGACAGAAGTGGTGAACTTCATGACACCCATGCAGATGGATAATACAGTTATGAATCCTACACAAATGCACTCTATAAGCACTTACACGAGTGTATAGATCGTGCTATCCCAAACAGAACCAAGATGCTATCCTCCAAAAAAAGGAAGCCAATCTGGTGTTCCTCTGCCATATACAAACTCTGCAACAGAAGGAAGAAGTTCAGCCTCAGCAAGATGCTGAAATCCCTTATAAGATCCTCCAAAGATACCTATGAAAACAAGATTGCCACGGATTCTAAGGACAACCACAAAGCATTCTACAGCTATGCAAATAATCTCAATGGCAACACCCAGATCTGGCTCTGAGTTACAGCACAATGGCACAAAAATTACAGAACCAACTGATATTGCCAACATCCTGGCAGATAGGTCCAGTGCTAACTTTACCCTCCTCTCACCCCCTAAAGGGCCCATATCTATACAGGAAGAATACATAGTCCCTGTAATCACAACTTCACAGGTAAAAGCAGCACTCTCTAAAGCCAAAAACACAGCAGCCATGGGACCGGAAAACATCCCAGGTTGTGTATTACATGAACTTCAGAATGAACTGGCTCCCCACCTAAGCACCATGTTCAATCATAGCCTCACGTCAGGCTTTGTGCCCACTGTATGGTGCACAGCAACAGTTATCTCACTCACAAAGGGGGAGCCACCACTGATCCTGGGAACTATCGCCCTATTAGCCTGACAAGTCTGGTCTGCAAGGCCATGGAACGTATCACCATGGAATTCATAAACAAAGACATTGGTAACCTCCAAACTCTGGACCCCACCCAGTTCGGGTTTTTGAAAGGCAGATCTTGCCTCCTGAACATGTTTGACTTCTTTGAGGCAGTCACCAAAGCCGTAGACAAGGGTAAGGTGGTTCACACAGCCTATCTTGACCTTGCCAACATCATCCGCTATTCTGGAATTATAGCTAAACTCACTAAACTAGGTATAAATCCCTATGTCACAAGATGGGCTGCCAACTGGCTCACTGACAGAACCCACACTGTAAAAGTTGCAGACTCCAAATCTGACTTCAAACCAGTGACAAGTGGAGTACGACTGGGACCTCTCCTGCTTGGTATTTACTTCTCTGAAGTACAGGCTAACACAGAAGGCATCTGGCAAACGAAGTTCACAGATGACTGCAAATGAGGAGATATAGCTGAGTCCCCAAATGATGTGGACATCCTACAGAAGGGCCTCGGTGAGAGAACTGCCTTGTGTCAGAGCCATGGCCTCAAGCTCAAAGCAAAAAAGTGCATCGTTATCCCCTTTGGTATAAAACTCTGTACCCATAAAATACCACATAGGCGGCAGTCTTCTCAACACTGAATGTGTGTTAACAGACCTTGGGACCCAGGTGGACAGTAGTCTCTCCTTTGATAATCACATTGCCACAGTAATCAGGAAATCCTTGTACATGGCACACCTCATCACAAAACGGTTCTCATCCAGGAAAAAAGAGGTCATTGTTCCCCTCTACTCGACACTCATTAGACCCATTATAGAGTACAATGCCCCTTTTGGAATGTACCTCACAAGAAATCTGCAGCAGCTGGAAAGGCCACAGAAGCACCTCACAAAGAGAATTACTGGCCTCAAACAGATGCCCTACACTGATCGTCTCAAGAAACTCCAGCTTTACTCTGTAGCATATCACCTACTCATAGGTGATCTCTGCCTAATATATAAAGCTATGTCAAACCCAGAGCTGTTGGACATGCTACACCTAAAGAAATCCCAATCCCTCTGAGCTACATGCTCTAGGGACCTAAACCTTGTCACCACAACAGAACATGCTGGAGGGATAGATTCCGGTCCCAGAGACTTCTCATACTCTGGAACAAGCTACCCATCTATGTCAAGCAAAGTTCCTCATTAACATTCTTCAAGACAAATCTTGATGAGTGGATGGGAAATAGGAACTATACCCCAGGGATCACTTCTATGGCTCTGCTCGACAGGAGCACAGGAAATTAACTTTCTTGGGTTGGCATAAGCTCAGGAACTTTGTTGGCTAGGCTTACTTAGGCCCTTGGGCCGATAGCTTAGTACCTATTTATGAACCTATGAACCTATGTATTATGCCAAACATCATTCTCCTAAGAGATTTCATCTACACCTTCATAAACTGGGAGACATATACATTTTCATACATATATGCTTGCATAGAAATTTGTAATAGAAACTCCCTGAACCATGTAATTCACATCTCAACTAGGGGCATCAATATCCTGGATTTGGGTCTCATCAATATGAAAAGGCCTTTTTCACCACCAAATGTAACTTTTGTAAGATTATGCAAAGGGCCATTATGGAATTAATAAACAAGGATATAGGTACCCAATAAACACTTGACCCAAGCCAGTTCAGATTAATCAAGGGCAGATCCTGCATACTGTTTACTACTTTAAAGAAGTTACATTATCAATGGATGAGGGCAAAGCAGTGCACACACTGCATATCTACATACTGCAAAGGAAGTCAACACCATCTTACCCTCTATCATAACTAAATTATAATTCCTGTATAACCCGATGGATAACACATTGGTTCACAAATAGAACTCATGAAATAAAAAGTGGGCAGCTCTACCTCCTACAAAAGACCTGGCAGTAGTGGTGTACACCATTGTTCAGTCCTTGGGCCACTTCTATTTTCCATTTAATTCTCAGAGGTCAAAGCTAATGTTAAGGGTTTGTGGCTGAGGAAGGTTGTAGATGACTGCAAACCTGGTGCCATCATAAACTCTCAGAAGACACAATGATCCCCTAAGAGGGCCTTTCTCAAACAAATTGCTGGAGTCAAAACTATGAACTAAAACATAGCACTCAATCAATCAAGAGCACATTTCAACAGAATCTGAGATAAATCTAAAGAACAAATTCAGGAGCAACCAGGGACATTTTTAAAATATGAGCACTATTAATTTGAAGCAAGAGAATAAGAGAATGTGAATTAATATGGATTTTCAGAAATAAAAGAAGTCTATAACTCTTAATTATTGTCATTACTTATTAAGTGTAATTCACCACCTTTTCTCCAAAAGTCACCAGTTTTAGGAAGGATTAAAAGTGACAGAGCCAAAATTTGAGGCAAAATCAGAGGCAGTTGAGAGGTAGAGACTAAAATGAAATGCCAAGAAATGCAAAATCATACCCTTTGGCAAGCATTGACAACATACCCCAAAAATTGATCCAGTTTTTGGGGACTTGGGAAAGGATGTCCACTATGAACTGTTGTTTGATCACTATGTATCCATTGTTGTAAGGAAGTCCTTTTTCATTGCACAGCTTAAATTTAAAGATATGGCATCCAGGTCCAAGAATGTAATCATTCCACTGTAATTGCCACTCAGGCCAGTCACTGAGTATAAATACCCCTTTTGGTATGTACTTGTCTATCATCTGTCTTACCTGAAATTGCCACAATGCTTCCTAACTAAACAAATCAAAGGCCTAAAGCATACAAATATGTGGAATTTTTCAAAGCCTAATCTCTTTTCTTGGTGTCATACAGGCTGAGAGGTGATCTCTACCTCATGCATAGAGTCTCAACAAACCCTATCCTGTCAAACTTATTACACATTTACAAGTCTAGTGATCAAATAAATAACTGTTCAATGGATGTCAATCTGCTCTGCAACATAAACAGAACATGCTACAGATATAGGTATATATCAGAGAGAATTCCACTTCTGTGAGAGACTTCCACTCAGCAAAAGTAAACTATTTCTGCTACTCTAGTCAAATATAATGTTAGAAAAATATGTATTTGAACATGTATAAAGTGCTAGTTTAAAAGCAAATAGTATATAATGCATTGTATTCTATTTACAATATGGCAATAAGAATGATTTTACATGTAATTGCTTGAAGCTTTGGAGCTGCAGTGTATTTGAACTCTGACCCTGGCAGTAGCCAGCTCAGCAAGCTTATGTGTTTCACTAATGATTATCTGCTGGGTCAGGAAATTAAATGTATAAGGCACTGAAAATCTTCTTCCTTCCTCTGGGATAATTGGCTTTGTGAATGTTACCAAGATAAGACACAGCTGCTGAAGTAATGTTGCAAGAAGAACAAAGAAGTGTATTACAAGACTGAACCAACTATTGTATTCGAACAGGCCTGAAACCTTGAAGGAGTAACATTTACAGAAAGACATAACTAACCAGGTGCTTTGCAAGGCTGTATTATTCCCATGGGAAAACTTTTTAAAACGTATAACATCAGCTTTTCTTATGAATAGAATATTGTAGACCATAGTGATGTAGGTGCCCTGTGACTAACCACGTCAGTAAGGTGGGCACAGCTTGAATGTAAGACTATATAAAATTGTGTACTTCCTGCATCATGTCAGACAAAACTCTGTACTTGTATGGTTTTTTGCCTCCTGGTGTACACTAGTAAACTTTTGCATCTGAGCCTCCTGTGTTGTTATCATTGTTATTTTTATTTAACAGTTTGGTCCTTCGGAAAACGGAAACCCTCAGACAGCTACAGATCAGAGTGTACCGGTGGTCGAACACTGCGCAGGAGAAGCTACCGAAATGGTTCTTCTTGAAATACAAAGACCTCCGACTGAATTGTCGTTTTGAGAGGCTGGCCACTTTCTGATCTGCGGCCGAAGAGCAGTCTCGAACTGGTAGACTCAGGAGGCTCAGGTAGGAAGATATTTGCCTTTTTTCTGTTTTAGATCAGGGACTAGGTTACAGTAAATACTATTGTCAGAAGATTTGTTATGCAGATCAGGGACAAAAGGAAATTACTGTATATTTTGTCAGAGATCAGGGAAACAGAATAAGGTAGGCAGTTATTCTAGATAAACTGTGTAAGGAACTGAAATAGCACGTGGTAAAAAGGGTTACGTAACATTTTCTTTTAGTATGGGAAATCAGTGCACTAAAAACTCGCGAGATCCGCCCCTAAGTGAAGATGCAAAATATATGCAATTACAACGGGCAGATAATGTTAGGTATTATACAAAATGGGTTAATAAATACGGATTTGACGGTAAATTAAATAAAATTTCATTAGTTAAACTTTTAAAACAACTAAAATCTGACGCAGAAGGTCAGGCAAAGAAACAACAGCGATTAGGCATTCCTCAGGCACTCAGGTGGATTGAGGAAGTAAACCAAAGGGAACAAAAAACTAAAAATGCTAAGACGTTATTTTTAGATAAAGAGGATAATAATACAGTAATAGCGATGGCTCCTCCTCCCCCGCTCCCTCCGATGCCTTTTTCAGGGTATGAAGCAGGAGGACAAGCTGGTCCACCTCCACGTTATCCTGAAGTCACAAGAACACTAAAACTAGGTCCCGGACACGTAAAACACTTGGGGACACAGACTTATATCAAGTAGGGAGAAACACACTAGGAGAGTGAGGAAGAGATCTGTCCACTAATTGAGCTACCAAATCCTCAGGCAGGACAGGAAGGGCAGGACCCAACTCTTCTAGTATACAGACCATGGACACCGGAAGATAAACGGAAAGCTACAGAGGGAATCCCTCATCCAAAAGTTAATTACACAAAGTTTTTACAAGATTTACAAGGTATGAGACTAAGTTACCACTTAAATGGAGAAGAAGTAGAAAAGATAGTTAGACAAATTGTGGGTCCAGACTGGCACATGATTTGTGGCACCTGGAATCCTCGTAATGCAGAGCTTAAACCACTCCCACATAGTGACGCAGAACTAGACAAAAGAGTGAAAGGTCTTACAGACCGAATTTCTGAAAAATGGAAACCTAGAGCAGATTGGACTTGCATTAATCAATGCATACAACAGGAGAATGAAACTGTAGATGGGTACTATGGTAGATTATTGGAATGTTTCAATAACCATAGTGGTATGGCTATTCCTGAAAATCAGACACATGATAGTTCGTATGAACAGCTACTGAAAAATGAGTTTTTGAAAGGTTGCATTGCACCTATCAGTAGCTTTATTACAAAGCATATGATAGATCATCGAACAAGTAGGCTACAAGCCTTACTTGAATATGCTAGACATGCTGAAAGACACTTTAATAGTAAAAAGAAAAAGAAGACGCAAGTCTTCACAGCTGAAGATGGAACTGAGGTCTTTGTAGTACAGTCAGGTAAAAAGGGTAAGAAAAATGCCCAGGGAAATAGACAATCTGACAAAAGGTCAGAAGATTTTGAAGAGAGAAAAAAATAAGGTGAGTGCTTTAAGTGCGGAAAGAAAGGACATTTAGCAAGGGATTGCAGGCTAAATAAAAAGGTGACTACAGAAAATAAAGGTGATGAGGACTGACTATATGACAGTGATGAAAGTCAGAAATCATCAGGAAAGGCGAACAAACAAAAGGCAAATGTAAATGTAGTGGAAGGAACAGAGGAAGTGCAAGCAGATGTAGAGGATGAAGAAAGTGAAATTTTAGATTTGGCATTACTGAGCTTGGAGCTCTATCTGGCAGACACAAAACCGGAAGTTACACTTCTGGTGGAGGGAAGGGAAGTAAAATTCTTGTGTGACTCAGGAGCGTCACAAACTTTGATACACCCCTCAAAGTTACCAGAATATTCCGAATCACCTGATTATATATTAGTGAAAGCAGCAAATGGACAGCTATATAGGGAGCCACTTTCCCATGATATAGCAATAACTGACCCTGTTTCTGGCATGACTCAGAAAAGTAAGATTGTAGTTTCTGCAAAATGTCCAGTAAACTTACTGGGAAGAGATCTTATGCAGATATTTGGCATAGCGGTAGTTCCCACTATGCAGGGTATGGAGGCACAAAGACAAATGGATACGTTTGTGGTGCGACCGGAGGGTGAGACTTTTTACTGGTTCAGCCAGGACCTAGTTACAACTGATCCAGGGGTGGTAACCGAGGAACTGATGAATGTAGCCATCAGTAAGGCCCCCTCCCTTGACATTGACCAACAGCATTTGTTACATTGTACTCTATACTACTGTAGCACGCCAGGACCTGATAAGGAATATGAGCAAGAATTATTCACAAATCCTGCTAACAGATTAGTATTGCGAACCTTATATTGGGATACTGAGGGAAACAGTGTGGTAAGCTGTTCATTACCTCAGGAATTCATGATACTGTATAAATCTAATCGACTGCCACATGTCAGCTTGACAAAGAACAAAAGTATGAAATGGGCAGTCTTAGGAGAAAAAGTAACAAGATGGGAAAAACAAACTGATTTAGAATTGTCAGAACAGGGAATACAAAAACAGAAATTGAATTGGCTAACACAGACACATCCAGCTGTACACTTACAAACTAGTGAAGACAGCTGATTAGCATTCTTATTAGAAGAAGAAGAAAAAGCCTTGTGTGATATACCAAACATTCTTTGGTCAACAGGCAAATCAGATGTAGGACTTATTCAAACAGCAGGACCAGTAACTATTACACCAAAATCGGCATTTAGACCACAGAAGAGACAATACCCCTTGAGGAAAGATGCAGAGCAAGGAATCAAGCCTATAATAGCAGCATTACTCAAGGAAGGAGTACTGGTAGAATCTCTCGATTCACCATGTAATACCCCTCTATTTCCTGTTAAAAAAGCAAACGGGGAATGGCGGATGGTACAGGATTTACAAGCTGTAAACAATGCAATAATACCTAGAGCACCTACAGTGCCAGACTCTCATACCTTGTTGAATGATTTGAAGCCACAACAAAAATATTTCACTGTGGTAGATATAAGCAATGCTTTCTTTTCAATACCTAAACATCCTGATAGCCAGTATTGGTTTGCATTTACATTTCAGGGTAAAAAATATACCTATACTCGGCTACCACAGGGATACTGTGAAAGTCCAATGATATTCGCACAAGAAATGGCAAGCAACCTGGCAGGGTTTACCCCACCAGGAGGTAGTCAGATTCTACTTTATGTAGATGACATTTTGCTAGCAGCTCCCACCCAGCATCAATGCAGGGAGGATACAATAGCATTATTGAAATTTTTAGCAGCACAGGGACACAAAGTAATCAAAAGTAAGTTACAACTTTGGAGAAAACAGGTTAGATACCTAGGATATGTAATATCCAATGAATGTAGAATATTAGACGAAGACAGAAAAACAGCAATTTTACAGGCACCTAAACCAGTAACCAAGAATGAAATGATGTCCTTCTTGGGAACGACTAATTTTTGTCGAAGCTGGATATCAAACTATGCTTTGGAATCTGCTCCACTGGCTGATTTAATATATAAAACACCAATGGCAGCACAAGATGCATTACAATGGACACCTGAAGCAGAAACAGCTTTCTGCAAACTAAAACAATTGATAGCTTCATCATTAGTTTTAGGACTTCCGAATTACCACAAAAGATTTTTTCAGACCGTAGATTGTAAACAGGGATACATGACGTCAGTTCTGATGCAACAGCATGGGGATAAGCAACGCCCCATAGCTTACTATTCATCACAGTTAGACCCAGTGGCACGATCGTTGCCTCACTGTGTGCAAGCAGTAGTCGCATCTGCAATGGCAGTACAGGCTTCGGCCTCAGTGGTATTATTCCACCCTCTCACATTGAGAGTGCCTCATGCAGTCGCGATAATTTTACTGCAAGAAAAAATAGAATATCTCTCTCCTGCTAGACATCTTTCATGTATGACCATACTGCTGAGCCAACCTCATATGGTAATTGAACGTTGTACAACATTAAACCCATCAACGTTACTTCCGACTCCTGTGGATGGCACACCGCACAGCTGCCTGCAGGAAATTGAACAAATAACTTTGCCCAGACAAGACCTCACTGATATGCCCTTGGATGATGCCGAGGTGACATTTTATGTGGACGGTTCATGCAGAAAGGGTCCTACAGGGAAAAATCTAGTAGGATATGCAGTGGTCACAGATACAGAGATTTTAGAAGCCCAACCTTTACAGCATAACCTGTCTGCTCAAGCAGCATAACTGATAGCCTTAACACGGGCTGTGTTGTTATCATTGTTATTTTTATTTAACATATAATTTGGATGAATAGATAGCCAACCACAAATTCACCCCCATTTTTCACCCCTGTCCCTCACAGATAGAGGCAACATATAAATTTCACAAGCTATCCTTGATCTTTTCATCTCTATGTTATATGCACACAAAATAAAAGGGCTCATATCAACCACGGCAATGTAAGACTATGGTTCTTAAAATCCTCAGAAATCAATATGCTAAAAAGTACCTATGAATTCAAGTCAATAGTCATCATATTTAATATGAATATCACATCACTATGTTCTAGCCAACATGATGCAAGAATGGTTACGCAAACAAACATGAATCCCTTCATAATACAGAGGAATTCTTTAGTCAGAGACACCGACTCTTCACTAATTCAGATGTTAAAATCCATAAGCATTAATAGGGGTTGGAGACACAACAAAGAGTCAAAAAAGATCATGAAACCAAGTACATTAGGATAAACCTACTTTCTGATCTTGTTCACACAACATACTCGGAGGTGGTATTCCTATTGCCAGCCTTAGTAATTTGAAGCTTAGCTGTGAAAGAAATTCTTACTTTCCCACAATCGCCCTGTCCCAGGTGCTGAATAAAGGAGAAAACTGGAGGCAAAATGCCACCGGCTTTGACAAAAGTTCATTGATGTACAACTGAAAAGAAAAGAAAATAAACCACACAACCTAGAACAGCAAGCTGCAGAGCAATTTAGCCATAGCTCAAAAATGCGCAAAATACTGTAAAAGGACTGTCACTAGGCAGGCATATACCATCATCTTGGCTTATTTCTAGTAATGTTTTATTATTATTTTTTCTTTAAATTTTTTGATCATATAGGGAGACTTGTTAGAAGATCCTTCTGATGCAAACTATTTGGCAATAACAGTTGTACAGACTAACAGTAATGATACAATATGATTGTCAGAACCTGACTGAATTATTACAGCAAAGTGCAGTGCATTTTAAATCAAAAAACAGTTTTGTACATAAACAGGCAACTTAGTAAATACCAATGATTTTCTATACCATCAGCATAATTTTGAGCATAAACATGAAGAGAACAAAGGACTGTTACCATTGTAAGGACAATGATGTTCCAATTTAGAGCTTTTTTTCTATATAAATCTTTAATGCTTTATACATTTGTTGTATTTTAGAGAATTTTAAAGAAAAGAAAAACAAAAGATGTAAAAAAATCAGATCTCTTAAAAGTACAGAGTAATTCTTCAAAGTGGTCTAAAGTTCTAGGTGAGAAATATTTAATACCTATATTTTGTTGATCAGAATGCCACCCAGTGGAGTAGAAGTAAACACGTAACAATGGGTTGTTATTCAATATCTGTATAAATTTCTCACATCTGCTATTAATCCTTTTTTGAACACTGAGTAATGTGGTAAAGATTTTACCCTACTGGGGAGTGTGTTCTTTGCTGCTGGGCTAATATTTGACAAAGACCTTTCACCTGAGGATTTTTTGAATAGATAGTGAGCCAACAAGTAGAGCTCTATCAGATGATCTCAAGAGAGCTATAATTAAATCAAAAGGTGCTTCAACAAAGTATTAGTTTAAGGGAGTGCACACTTATGCAACCAGCTTATTGTACGTTTTTTTTATTTTTTTATATATTTTTTCCCCTAACAGATTTGTTTTTCAGTTGAATTGTACAGGTTATAGGTCATGTTCAAGGTGAGAAAAGTTTTGAAATGATTTACTGTTGTGTCATTTTTTTAGATCACAAAAACCTGGCATTTTAAAAGGGGTGTGCGCACTTTTTATATCCACTGTAGGTCTATGTTAGTTGTTGTTAATGATGTTATAATTAATGCAACAATCAATTAGTTGATCTTTAAATGATATTCTAGCTTTTTTGTGAGAGGTGGCAGTACTAACCGTAGGTTTAAAGCCTGCCAAATGGAAGAATAGAAAGGTTACTAAATAGCTATTGCACTTGTAATAAGGCACAGTGTAGTTGCACTGCCATACGTGACCTCGGCATAGGATTCTCTACTTTTCACCATTTTATGCCATTGCAGGGGAGAAGGGGGTATTAATGCATATCACTAAAGCACTCCACTGGGTGCCATATATGAAGAAAAGAGGAGAATTCTGGTTCTTCTGCCTCCAAAAACATTCAAGTTTGGGTCTTCAATCAAGGGAAAGATGGCCTTGTCCTTGGAAATGGGAAAAATCTGAGTTTTACCAAGGGAGAGAGCTAGCAGTCTCAGATATTTCTGATGATCAAACCATCCCAAGGTCCCCAATGTAAATCAGTAAGCAAGAAAATAAATAATCAAAGTACCAAACAGTAAGCTCTCTTTCTCAGTCTACAAGATCACAAACCTGTTCGCAAATGGTCATCTGATTGTGTATCATTTAAAACAGCATACATCTTCACAAATCAAATGCATTTGATGCCAAAAGGTCACAGTAACATTATTTACATTCTGCTAGAAATATCTGCATGTAATACATATCTTATTAAATTTAGTAAACATATTTAAAAAGCAAAGTAAAACTCAGTAACTTGGAAGCAGGTATAAGACCTATTTGCACCTGCTGTACTGCACATTGAAGAGAACAAATGCAGGTATCAGTCAATGCATTAATACTGATCAAGTTACCTGCCGAATAGTATATGGCAGCTTTACTGCTCTATGTTGTTGCTGTGGTTTTCAGACTTTACAGAGCATGACAAAATTACAGGGACATGATGATGCACTCATATAGCATTTGTAACATCAGCGAGACAAGGATGGTATGCAAACCACCAAGTTAACAAATTTCAGTTAAATAAAAAGAAACAACAGAGTTACATCACAACATGATGTTAATATGGAATGTGATGTTCTTCGTGTTTCACTGTTGCAGTCATTACATTTGGGTTATCTGCTTGCAAGAGCCCTCAGTTGGCCTGATTAAAAAAGTCTTGGGTCTTGCATTGGATTCTGTCCCTCCTTCCATGATGTCAGGTTGTCAGGGGTATAAAACATGCAGCCGATGCCATTACATCAGTCTTTCTTGCCATGCGGTGCCCGAAGCAGAAGCAGTTCGCAAGTGCCGGTCGGCCGACTCCTGAAATTTTTGTTTTCGAGTTTCAGAACTGAAGTCTTCAACTAAAGCTAAGTAGCCCATTGGGGAAACTTTTTCTTGCTCCTTACTGATGTCAGTAAAAGTTAATAATTGCATTACTTATGGAAAGCAAATACCTCACAAAGATTTTCATTCGTACTGTATTCCTTGCCTGGGCCCTGACCACGATGTACCTCGCTGTCGGTTTTGTGCTTTATTAATCAGCGCACTATCCATCATCGGTATATTTTCACCTCTAGATATTTTGGTTCTCAGTTTAATTATCCAGAAATGTCAGTTAGCCATCCAACTACCGGGATTCCGAAAAAACGCAAAGATAAATTCAGAGACAGGCCGCCTAGGTCCAAAGCTGCCGACGATGCTTCTCCTAAGCCAGTCACTAGTTCACCGGTACTCAGTGAGGTGTGTTCACAGCTCCTGATACCCGCTACTTCTGATTCGCAGGCCTTTACTGAGACCCATTTGGAGTCCGGTATGCCACGAGATTCTTCAACTGTGGAACCTGAGGATATCTCTACCTTGGATGGGTCTGGAGCCGCTGTGCAGGCACCGGTGTCTGAGGGTGTATTTAGGCCTATGGACTTGCATATTAAACCAATGTCTCCTTCTTCATTTAGGCCTAAATCTTGAACCTTGCCTAAGAAACCCAACGCCCAGGCTGCATGCTCAGGCCTCTATGCCTAAAAAACAAATGATAAGAATGGCTGAAGATCTTATAACTTTAATCAGGGGAAAACAACTTCCCCATTCTAAGAGACCTAAGACTGAAGGTGTTTATGAATCTTCTGACCAGGATTCTGATTTTTCTGATTCTTCTGATAATCTGGATTTGCCCTTATCCACTTATGAGGATTCTGATGCAGAGGACTCTATTCCCTCTGCTTCCCCTCCAGAGGATTTTTCTTTTGGTGAAATATTACATGTTCTAAGGGAGCATTTCCACTGGGAAAGACAGGATTTTTCTGATTCAAAAAAGAGGCTTAGGGATTTCTTACTCCTGCCTCAGCATAGGCCTTTAGCTATACCTCCTGTACTAGACATTGTTGATGATGCCTTTTCGGAATCTAGTTTGGCCCCTGATTCTTTGCCTCCTGCTCCCAGAAAACAGATGTTACAGGGTTCCTGATTCACACAAATTTCTTTTTAAAAATCCTATTGCGGATCCAGAGACTATTTCACAGGGACCCAAGGGCATTAAGGCTTCTACTGCTAAAAATCTTACCCCTTCTGATAGAGACTCCAGGGCGCTGAATAGAGGGGGTAAAAAGGGTTACATTTCTGCAACACTGGCCATTAGGGCTTTAAACTGCCAGTTTCATATGTTAAAGTATCAACATTTTATTGGGTTGCTTAAACAGAAAATTATGTTGATTCCTGACTGTGCTGAAAATAAAGAAACCAGGATTTAATGCATTCTGCTGTACAGGTTGGTAAACATACTTTGCAATGTGGATTTGATTCATTAGAGGCCTCTTGCAGGGCTGCTGTTACTGGGTCTGTGCTCAGAAGGCATGCTTGTCTTAAGGAGCAATCTTTGTCTGATCATGTTAAAGCTAAACTGTGGGAATCTCTCTTAAATCAGGATCTCCTGTTTGGCAACAAAGCTGAGGAAGTTCTTAAAAAGATGGAAGATAAAGCTAAATCTATGCAAACTGTTAAAGATTTCTTGCAAGTTCAGCCTCTTAGATTTAGTAGGCATTGGCCTTCTAAGAATCGGTCCATTCCAGCCCCGTCCAGGTCTTCTCAAGCCAAACCCAGACACAGCAGAAACCCCAGATTTCAGTCTCAGGGGACACACAAGACTAAGCAGTGGGGGATTTCAGCACCCAAATCTGGGAGTAGTAAGACTCCCCCCTATGGAAAACTGTCTCAATGACTTGCTTTTAAAACTTCCAAGCACTTCCCAACTGAATGCTCCTTTGGGCGGAAAGATTGGTCTGCAGGCCAAAAACTGGGAACTCATTACCCAGGACAAATGGGTTTTAAATATAGTGTCCCAAGGATACAGATTTCACTTCCACACACATTACCAACACCAAGCAGGTGGCCAGATCTACCCCCAAATCAGTGAGCAGAGGCCCAAAATCAAGTTCTCTGTCTATTAAGCTTGGGGGCTATTCAGTTGGTACCAGAAGAGGAAAAGGAAAACTACCTGTCTCCATAGGGGTTCCCCAAGGATCCATCCTTGGACCCCTACTCTTCTCTGTTTACACCAATAATCTAGCCTCTGCCACCAAACATGGCACATTCATACAACACGCAGATGAATCAACCATAATCTGCTCAGCCCAGTCCCTACCCAAACTGCATAAATTCACACAGGAAGCATTTTCCTCTGTTGAAACTTGGTTACCTGATGCCCAATTAATATTCAACCCAAACAAAACTAAACTACTCATCTTCCAACCCACCAAACATACTCAAAACAACTCTCACTTTAACATCACAGCAAAAGACAACACCACTATATACCCAACTGAACACACCAAATTGCTAAGAGTGGAAATGGACAATAGACTAAAATTTGACATTCACATATCCATGACCATAAAAAGTCCACAAAAAAATAGGAGCGTTATACAGAAATAAGCAACTTCTCACCAAAGCAGCAAAGATTTCAATAGTAATTTCTCTCCTTATCTCCACCCTACTTTATGCCTCTCCAATATATACCAAACTAAGGCAATGCGATCTAAACAAGCTAGAAACCTGCTACAACAAAATCGCCAAATTCACCACAGGGGCATCCTACCGTAGTCACCACTGTCTCTCACTTGCTGAACTGAGCTGTCTTGAACTCCCTCACCTCCGTCAATGGTATCAACTCTCACTTGCCCACAAACTAGTAAACCATCCACTAAATGTCCCATCCTTCCAGAATCTACTCCAACCCTATTGCACCACCAGACTACTAAGATCCAGCAACAAAAATCACTTGCAGATCACTAAAGCCAATAACTCTGCTGGTGAAACACTATTCTCTTGCGCCATAGCCAAATTATGGAACTCCCTCCCACCCACAATTACCTCCGTATCATCATGCACCCACAAAGCACACCTAAAAACATGCTGGCTATGCCCTTGCAACTCCCACTCTAATATCACCCACCCCATCCAACCACTGCCTTTTTTCCACCCCACTAACTACCTTGATTATAGCAAGCTCAGATGCTCATAAGCCTAGTACTTATTATACAGCAGGAACTTCTTATTGTAACATTTGTTAATGTCGGTTATGTACTTCGCAGATAGAGATTCTAGTTGTCTACTGATGTACTATGTTCTTCATCTGTAAATATGTAATTAATTGCTATGTTAATCAAATTGTTAATCTCTATGTAATCCAATGTAACTAATGTCAGTTTATTTTAACTGTAGAGCTTTTCTCCCCGGGCCTCTGCTGAAAATGGACCTACGTCCAGTCGGACACTCCCGGTCAACAAATGTAAATAAATAAATAAATAAATAAAAGGGACAAGGTTTCTATTCAAGACTTTTCCTGGTACCCTGAAAAGGCAATACATGGCATCCTATCCTGGACCTTTCTACTGTAAACACCTTTCTGGTGATGCCAAAATTCAAAATGCTGACTCTTCACCAGCTGCTGCCTATGCTAGGCAAAGATGCATGGTTGGCAACACTAGACTTAAAAGAAGCATACCTGCACATCCCTATCAGGGAGTCTTGCAGAAGATACCTACGCTTCAAAGCAGGCTACATGCACCATCAGTTCTCTGCACTGCCCTTTGGCTTATCTACTGTGCCCAGGGTATTCACAAAGTGCCTAGCTCCAGTCATTGCATTTTGCAGGCAAAGAAATATTCAAATATACCCACACCTGGATGATTGCCTAATTCAGACAGAAAGCCAGGACATACTTTTGAATCATCTGGCCTTTGTTCAAAGGGTGCCGACTTGTCTGGGGTACACCATAAATGAAAAGAAATCACACCTGTTACCCTGTCAACAAATAATATTCCTGGGAACAAGCTTGAATACAACTTCAAAGATGTTTTTTCTCACACCAGAGAAACGGATTCATTTGACAACCTACTTCAAACAAGTGACCACAAAAACCCATCTATCTGCAAGGCAAATACTGCAAGCCTTGGCGTCATAGCCACCTGCATTCTTCTAATTCCATATGCAAGGCAGCATATGAGGAAACTACAATGGTATCTCAAAACCCTATGGTGTCAACATTCACCGGATCTAGAAGCAACGATTCCTATCATACCTTGCCTACGCCTGGAGCTCCTTTGGTGGGCAGAGGCCTGCCACCAAAACATGGAACTACCATTCACACTACCCCCTGCCACCCAAACCTTAACAGATGCATCAGACTATGCATGGGGGGCTCACCATTCAGGGCAAATGGAACCAAAGTCAAATGCACCTGTACATAAATCAAAAGGAAATGTTAGCTGTACGGAATGCTCTGACAGGCTTCAAGGACCACATTCTTCCAGGACAACTAATGGTAAAGCTGGACAACACCACTATCATGTGGTACATAAACAGGCAGGGGGGTACACATTCTTACCCCTTCTGCAGACTAATCATGGCATTGTGGAACATAGCCTTGAGCTACCAATTTAATCTACAAGTTCCATTCCTGCCAGGAAAACTAAATACACTGCCAGACGGGCTAAGCAGAAACCTCATGGACTCACACAAGTGGAAACTGGAACCAAGGATTTTCAACATGTTGACAAGCAAGCGGGGGAGCCCAGATATAGACCTACCCCCAGAACCATCAATTGGACAAATTTTGCACAAGGATTCCCCACACGCTAGCTTGGAAAGTGGATGCTCTATCCTTCAGCCTATCAGTTTATGCCTTTCCTCCTCTGCCTCTGCTCTCCAAAGTACTATTAAAGATCAAACAGGACAAGCCAAGGACGATTTGATTTTAATTGCATCAGACTGGCCACGCCAACACTGGTACCCCCTCTTGCACAGTGTGTCACGCTTGGCCCCATGGCACCTGCCTCAGACTCCTTCTCTGTTGTCTCAGCAGGAGAACCAGATTCAGCACCCTCAGCTGCAAGCCCTGAACCTAGCAGCCTGGCTAATTACCTAATCTCTCCTTTACCATCCCTCAGTAAATCAGTGATGGATATCATTTTAGAGGCAAGGAGGCCTAGTACTAAAAAATCTTATGCTGCAAAATGGAAAAGATGTTGTGCCTGGAATCAATCTCAAGGGAGGAGTACAGCAGTGCCCAATTTACCTCAGATTCTACAATACTTGACTGAGATGCTTCATAAGGGCTTGTCCTTTTCATCCGTCAAAATTCATGCCTCAGCCATTTCAGCTCATTACAGCACAGAGCCTCCCGTCTTCTCTCACCCACTGTTCAAGCAGTTCCTCAGAGGGGCCAAAAATTTAAGGCCATCCAGGAGAGCTAACTCCAGCCTTAACTTTGTCTTGGAGAAACTCACTCTTCCTCCTTTCGAGCCAGCTGCTACTGCAGATTTAAAATTCCTTTCCTGGAAAACAACTTTCCTTTTAGCAATCACTTCTGCAAGAAGGGCATCTGAATTACAGGCCCTTATGGCAATGGAGCCTTTCATCATCTTTCATGCGGACAGGGTGTCCCTCATAACCAATCCCTCCTTCATGTCCAAGGTGGTATCCAGTGTGGCTCTTAATCAGTCCTTTCATTTGCCTACCTTCTTTCCTAACCCACAGAACAAAGGGGAACGGATACTGCACTCCTTAGATGTGCACTGACAACTTAGATTTTACTTGGACAGGACTAAACCTCAAAGGAAATATGAACAACTGCTGGTGGCATTTGCTGCAGGGACAGAGGGGAAAGCTATTTCAAAGCAAACCATTTCAAAATGGAAAGGCCACTGCATTAATTTCTGCTATAAGCACCATGGAAAACCTATTCTACAGGGCATCAGACCCCATTCAACCAGGGCTGTATCTACCTCCACAGCCTTTCTCAGGGGCGTTCCTACCAGGGACATCCTAGAAGTTGCTATTTGCCAGTTTTCTCTAAATCCAGAGCTGGCTTTGCCACTGCAGTCTTGCAGGGTCTTATAGCTGGTCCTAATTCTATTTAAATTCCTCATCCCAACCTTAGCTTTGGCAATCTACCCAAATGTAATGACTGCAACAGTGAAACACGAAGAACATAGTACAGTTGTGTACACTTACCATAAATGTAGATGTTCGAGTGTATTCACTGTTGCAGTCCTGGTTACCCTCCCTCCAGCCCCCTTTCTTCTTTTGGCTATACCTCTACTCTCCCTTACTATGCTCACAAAGCTTTTTGGTGTATTTGCCTTTTTGTTGAAGGTATATTCTTGTAATTATAGATTTAATTGCTTCCCATTAGGGGGGCAAGAAAAACTGATGTAATGGCGTCAGCTGCATGTTTTGTACCCCTGATGACCTGACGTCATGGAAGAAGGGACAGCCTCCGATGCAGGATCCAAGACTTTATTAATCAGGCCGACTGAGGGCTACTGCAAGCAGATAACTCAAATGTAATGACTGCAACAGTGAATACACTCAAGCATCTACATTTGTGTACACAAAACTGTACCTTTTTTCTTTTTCCTGTGCTAATTACAGAACTCACTCATGAGCCAACATGCACACAGTATCTGCTGTGATGTTAGTGAATATGCTAAATGCATAATGATATTTTTAGGGACCTTCAGCTCAGCCAGAACATAAAGCGAATTAAACTGCACATTACTGACAGAGACGGAAAGTGAAAACAGTACTTTTATAAGGAAATGGTGTTTCTGCTGTTGTCCATGCAGAACTGACAAGTTTCAATCTTCATACCTGCAGACTGATGGATCGATTGATTTTAAAAGCTTGTGAGCAGTATTACATAACCTCTTTTTGTAGGTATAGCTTAGTTACCATGCAACTAATTAAAGAAAGAAAGACATGTACAATAAATGGAAGCAAGTGGAAAATAGCATTAGGGCAATATAAATGGTGAGCAGAAATATTAGATTTTAACACTTCAGTATAACCGCACTGTAGTGTGATCTTGGAGATGGAATATACAAGTAGCAAGTGGCATGTGGGGGATGCAGGGGAGCTTGCACCCCTGTAAAAACAGGTGCATTATGTGTGTTTTTTTGTTCATATTTTTGTTATGCTTACAGAATTTAAGCATTTGGGCTTGAACTTGCATGTTTTGTGCATTTCTTCTTCTGAGATTTTAATGTAGAAACATATACACATATAGACAGACACATAAATATAGATGTATGCATCTATATTTATATCCATGTCTATATCCTTATCTATATCTATCTTTTTCTCTCTATAATATACATTCTCTCTATATATATAGAGAATGATATATCTAGATAATGTGTCTGGAAGGCACAGATGGGCTTGCCTTCCTGCAAAACATCTTGCAATTAACTTTTTCACCATTTTTTATATGGGAATAAGTTTTCAGCATTTATGATGCTAATGGTTTTACAGTTTGACATTTTATGGTGGAATCGATTTAAGAATCTGCATTATTCATCATGAATGATTTAAAAAAATAGGGTAGCAAAGAGTGGAGATAATCATAATTTGACAGGTGGCCAATCACAAGTGACTGATTTCAGAGCACTAATGTTATGTTTCAAGTAGTCACAATGATCTAGGTTTTTTATAAACAATGTTTATAATTTAACTATCAAATCTTGTAATTGTATAGTGCCACTGTATGACCTTGCTTTTCTTGTATTTCAGAGCTTTTCTCTACAGGCATCCACTGAAAATAGGCTCTATATAGCCCAGTGGACTTCCCTGGTTAACAAACTGCAACTATCTAAATAAATAAATACATCCATTGACTGTTCACTGCAAACAATGGTGGCACAATAACAGGAGCATTATACATCACAGAAGGGATTAATGCTCCTTACCCTCAAAATTTATAGCTCTTTGAGAACAGGTTGCCGAACATACAGCAGCTTTGCACAAGTCACAACATTTTGCTACAGAGTTGAGGTAGTGGAAAGAAAAAGCAATGGATTTAGTTAAATACCAAAAGCATTTTTCAATGGGGACACTCCCACATCAATGCCCATCCTCCTGTGACATAGATGGAATTTGGACCACTTGGCAGTGAACAATAAGCATGCAAAACACAGGCCGTCCAGTAGTCAGCATATACGCTTTTAGAATGTTAAACACATTCAGTTTATTCAACATATCATTGTATAGTAATGCCACAATTTCACTTTTTGATTCAGATTATTTAACAGGCTATTTTCTAGATTGACTTTGTTAGTATTGCTTGTTTATTTACTTATTGTGCAAGTAATTTGTTGTCATTAATGTTGATCTGTGGCACAGCCTTTGAGTTTTCAACACATGGTTGAACATTTGCTTTATTGCTGGGAGTAGCAAAGGTTTTCTCTCTTGAAAATAAAACATATAAAAGACAGACAGTATTCTTGCAGAACAGATTGGTTGAAATAAATAGGCATAGTCATGTTTATGATAATACAAAGAATAAAACCCAATAAAATTAATATAATTTAAAAAAGAGAAAAAATATATATATATATATATATATATATCAAATGTTACTGAGTGCTACTTTGTGAAAACCCTTGATAATCATTTATTGACTATTCCATACACAGACTTTCAATTCATACAAAATCAAAATGTTAGTTTTCACACTTCATTTACATTAAATCAGATCAATGAATGAAAGGCAACTGTATTTTCCTGTAACATGGAATGTTGAGCCAAGCTATCCATAGTGTGCAGTTGCATAAAAGGGCTATAGTCTATATAGTATGTACACACATACAAGTCTGATGCTACAGAGATATGGGCATACAAACTCTCTGAATATGTTCTTTTTTTGGAGTTAATGTACAGTTGCCACACCATGTATTATATGAAGTACAATGCAATTAAGAAATCAAAAAGTAATAACAATATAATAAAAAATAAAGAGAGAAAATGTTGTCAGTAAATGTATTCTACATGCTAAGGAATGTATCTGTTCAATGTATTGAGTCCTTTGCATGCAGGTTGTATCTGTTGTAAAAAGGAAACGTATGAAATAGGACATTGGGGAGGGGGTGTTAAATGGGCACTAAATCTAGTGAGAAGGAAACAGAAATAAGGCTCAGTACATTCACCAGACTATATCTGCCCAGCAATATGAGGAAACCTGGTGAAAAGACTAAGAACTTGTCATGTGAGTAACCAATCATGTGGTAGGGCAGTATCAGGACGATGAATACACTAAGAGCATTCCTTGGTTAACTACACTGACCCTGAAATTTCTAGTAGTAAAATCAGCAACAGTTTCCAATACCTCAGTAAGAGGTCCTTGCACTTAATGTGGCAAAATTAACTATTGTCCATTTCCAAACTGGTGCACATATTGCAAATTTGGTGGAGGATGTGCTACTTGTACAGAAAGTACAGTTGTGTAAAAGCTTACTGTAATATTAGATGTCCTACTATTCTCTGTTCCTGAGTTCCTTACAAAAGAGAAATTCTTCAAAGGATACCTGTACATCCAGCCAGCACACCAAAGCCTTACCACATTCCATGCACTGACGTATGTCCTACATCTGAAGTGTAAGGTACACTGCAACAGTGTAAAGCAGGCGGTCCACTGTTATGGTAAGTTTTATACAACTGTACTACGTCTTCCTAATCACTCTTACAATACTCCTTACAGAAGGGAGAGTACTAAAGCTACTGAAGAAGGTGAGAGGAGGAGGAGGAAGCAACAGAAGAACCCAAAAACTATGGAGGATGGACCTGAGATATCCTGCTCTGGACCTAGAAACAACATCCAACTTGCAATGTTTGGGAAAGGTATGCACAGAAGACCAAACACCAGCTTCTAAAATATGTCCAATATCAAAACATTAAAAAAGCCCCAGAAGAGGCAACTGTCCTAGCAGAATGAGCATGAATAGAAATACAAAGCTGTTTGCTGTGAAAGGAATAATAAAAAGTAATATTAAAGATCGAAGATGGGTCAGTTTGCTTAGAAACAGTCAATCCCAATTTCCTGGCATGAAAAGAAATAAAAAGCTGCTAAGATTTACAAATATCATTAGTCTTATCTAAATGATAATTGAACTGTCTATGCAAATCTAAAGTTTGCAAAACTGTCTATTATTTTGGGAAGGGAATAAAAAAAGAAGGAATATTAATGGTCTGATTTGAATACAAGTCACTGAAAATCTTCAGGCATAAAAGAATAAAATTTGGACTTGGGGAAGTGGTCAGAACAGAGTTCTTCACATTAAGAGTAAAATCCATCCTGTGAAGGAGCAGCATGGTAAATTCATGGTCCTACAGATGAAGCTGTTGATAAGAGGCTAAATAAGAAGGTCATCCAGATAGGGAAAAATATAAACATCATGGAGTCTTCAAAAGGCTATGACTGAGACATATTCTGTAAAGATATTCAGTGCTGTACAAAGACCAAAGCAGAGAGCTTCTAATGTGAGGAAGAAACAGAACCATAAATACTTCCTGAAGAGAGGGTGAAGAGAGGGTGAACAAGAATGTGGAGGTAGTCCTACCTGGTTTCTCTTGACTAAAAGGATGCCTAAGGAAGCAGTAGCAGAAACTGGGAGCAGAGAAACAACAATTTGAAATAAGGAAATTTTAGAAAGATATTGAGGAAAGAAAGATCTCAAATGTATTTTTAAGAAACCTTCTTGCTGGGGCCAAACACATTCTGCAGTAAAATCCCTTGCCCATCTAGAACAGAGGCACTGGCTGAATCGCCCAAAAGATCCTGAAGAAGAAGGAATTAAAACAGTTGGTATGGAGGAAGTAACTTCCAAATAATGAAATAATCATTGTGGAAGACTGGAAAAGAAAGGGAGAACAACAATTGTCAAATAGAGGCAGATCCATCTGGAAAAGAAAACTTCTGTCCTCCACAATCCTGAGCTGGCTTCTCAGGAAAATCTCTCTTGGAAGGTCTTTTGCCTTCAAGGGTTGTTTAGTATGTCTGCACACAAATGGTGTCTTAGTAGGTTAGTTCCTTTGAACGTTAGTACAGGTGAGAGGAAATTTTTTTGAAGGTCATGCATAACTTTCCCTTTACCCTGCAAGAGTTCAGCAGCAGCAGAGCCAAACAAATTGAAAGTATCCAAGAGAGAGTCCAAATACTTGGCTTTAATATCCTCAGGGAGAGATTGCAACCTAAATCGGGAATACCTCCTGATAACTTACCCTGATGTTGCTGCCCTAGAAGAGGCAACAGCAGCAGCATCATGACTGCATTTAGTGGAATGGAAAGCAACCTGTGATGCAAAACCCAATAAGTAAATGGCAAACGTCTTACCTTCAGAATCTGGTGCGTCAGCGAGAACACCTCCAAGCTTAAAAAGAAGAGCCAGAACATACCTGGTCATATGGGTCTGGCTGTTTATAGGCCTGAATGATAAGGTAGTAGAGGTATATACCTTCTTACCATACCTGTCCATAGTTCTGTGATCTTCTTCAGAACATAAAAGCTTATAAGAAAAAAAAACCGACTTAGAAGGTTTGCCAGCAGAAAGAAAAATCACTACAGAATCAGAGGAGGGATTCTTGTATAAAACCTTTTTAGCCTCAGGAAATTTGAAAAATAGGTCAGGTGTTCTAGAAACAGAAGGCTGAGACTATGCAGCCTGTGAAGCAGAAGTAAAGAAATCAAAAGGACTTTTAAAACAGGGGGCAGTGCAGAAGGTCTAGGAGAGTCACTCTACAGGAGTCATAATGCCTTTTCTGGACCTCATACATTTGGGAACTCTATCACTGAAAATGCTCCATCATTTCCACAATAGCATCCCCAATGGATAGCTCCTCAATAGGGCAGTCAGGGAAAAGAGTATCATCTTCGCCTGATACCAAGGCAAGAAGGGAATGGGTCTGGGAAGAATTAGCAAGGAACTCATCACCAGAATCAAGATTTTCTTCTTTAGAAGAGTCAGAAACCCTAAGTCTCTTTGAGGGAACAGAAGAGAAAGCAAAGGGTCTGACAAACCATGAGGAGGCTTTAAGGCCATGAGGGCCTTGAAAATATTTTGAGTGAAATCTTTCCCCTCCTTATGATGGTCTTACCTACAGGGACCACTTGCCTAGTGTTTTGTTTTTTCTTAAGAGGAACCTCTGTTCTAACAAGCACAGGAAGATCTGTACCGAGTCCAACTTGAATAAGGGAACCATGGACATTTCTCTAACAAGAATCAGAGAAATCCCCCTAAGCTTTTCTGAGATACACAGCCATGGTTCCCCCTTCTCTTGTGGAGCAGATATAGGCTTGGCCTTAGCAGATGTGAGACTAGCAAGCTCCATGTTGGCTTCTATCTGGGGCATGAAAGAGGGAGCAGTCAAAAAAATTGGATGGTCTTCAGGCTAATCATCAAACCCTATGGAGATATCCGGTTGAGTTTGGACAGTAGAAGTTTCTAAAAGATCTTTTTACACTTTTTCTTTGAAAACAGCTGAATGTCCAGGCAGAGAGATTCAAAAGCCAACAGTTTCATATGTTGGTTCTCCAGATATGCAGACAGAGATTATAGATGGCTACACAGAGTCTTGGTTACAAAGGCATGGCAAGTATTGTACTGTGTGTGATCATGGTCTGTACCTAAGCAGAAAAGGCACTACTCGCATCTGTCCTTATGGGGAATCTGTCTCTCACACTCACATTTCCCCTTTCTGGATGACATCTAAAACAACAATCAAGCAAAGAAAAAACAAAGAGAAGAGTAACTAGTGGAGGACTTATTTGCCTTAGGCTTAGTAACAAAATTAAGACAACTTACAGACCAATTTCTACAACAATTTTTGGACTGGTGGTAAAGACGTTCTAAGGGTTTGGCATCTGTACATCACTTATATACCTTACATCTGATGCATGGAGCTTGGATGGGTCTAAGACTTTAGTATGCTGGCTGGACATATGTCTGTCCTTGGCAGGATATCCCTTCTGCAAGTAAATCTGCAACAGTGGATGAGGAAGGACATCAATATGTATTATAAGCTGCTAAGTAACACATGTACATATGGTATCATGATTACTTTTGCTTGGTGAGGAAAAGTAATCTGTCAACAGAAACAGACATCAAAAGATATACACACTGACACAGTGTAGTTTTTTTTCTGTGTATGTGTCTGTATGGTGTGCATTTCTGTCTGTTTGCGTCGTTTTGTAACAATGTTATTGTCCATGCTTATAAATATCTTCTGACAGTAAAAAGGGAAAATGCGAAGAGATTGCTCTTCTGACAACCAATGTATATACATGCGGTATTCCAATCTCAGTAGCACACAGAGCCCATATTGAAAGACAATCAGTGTATATACTCATTTACATACATGTGTGGCATTCCAGTTTCAGTAGCATACAGAGCCCATACTAAATTTATATAACTATGCACTCATGGTAATGTTAGGCTAGAGTGGCTAGGCATACAGCTGCTGGACTGTTCACAGCTATTCCACAGACATGATCAGGCTTAATTAATAAAGATTTTTCCCTTTCTTGACACAGTTGAAGTTAGGGTTTACATTTGTGTATTATTATAATGAAGGGACCTAGTATGGACTTCCCTCCCATTGACATAAGATATTTGTCATCACTGTAGTGGTGTAAGGGATGGTATGGTTGTGCCAGTTTCCTTCTTTGCAGGGTAAGCCCAAACCATAGAATAAAGTAAGAAGTTATGCATGGGATACCTCATGTTCCAGTTATATAACTCAAAAAAATTACGTTAGAAAATTCCTCTGCAAGTAATGTAGCACATTTAATTTGTGCTGTTATGAATATACACTATAACATAATACCTTACAAACCTTACACTGAATGGTGTTATCTTTGAAAAAAGCAGTAACAATATTTGCTGTGCTATAATAATAAACCACTAAGGGAAGTAAAGCACAGTGTTCAATCTCTTTGTAGTACACATGGAGAGTAAATCTGCAGAAGCATATTTTAAAAATATATTTTCTCCTCTCCAATAATCCTCACTCCATTCTATCAATTCCGATAAGTATACTAGCCCATTCATTGCTTTGAATACTTTGAGATGACAGTGATAGCCAAGGACCATCATCCAGCATGGATTATGAGATTTTTTTGTACGATCCTGTTGGTCACAAAGCAGAGTACAATGCCCTCTAGGCACAACAACAAAGTCCACTAAAGTGCTTGCATGTTCCATGATTAGCTTATGCACCTCAAAGTCAATAATGTGAGTTTATTGTTAAAGAAAAACTCGTCCCAAACTCTTCCCAACCAGAATGGGTGAGACATGGCCATCACTTACTTCCTTGCTATCCAAGGTGGGTTTTCCTGTTCCCAAGCTGCTATTCAAAACCGGGTCATGTGAGCATTAATAAGGGTCAAAACATCTATGAATCGCACTTACAGTTTGTTGAAATATATCTTTTTTCCCTATTTTATTCCATCTATTTTTTAGTGTCCATCTTTAGTTTCTTAAACTTCAGTCACGAGTAATGTACTTTGTTTCTTCTGTGACGGTCTTTCTTTTGTTTTTATTTTGTTATAAGACTTCTTCACTTCAAAAAATGAAAATTGCAGAATCCAAAAATAATTTTATTTAATTAAGATTTGTTTACCGGGAAATTTCAACTTGAAACTAGCCAATTTTTAGCAGAGACCCGGGGAGAAACACTCCAGGCGCATGTCTTTGTAATCATAATATTAAAGGTAACAACTTTACCACAGTATAAGATGTTGTTACTGGGTAGCAGTGTCAACAGTACCCCCAGCCTGCAAATATACAAGCAGTATGCTTGCACTCTCAATATTCAAGTGTCCCAGGCATTAAGCAGTACTCACACAATCAGTGTTCCAGTTGTTAGCAAGTAGTATGCATGTGACCCAACTAAATACAGCAGTTATAGTTTGCTAATCCTGCTGTCATCATTATTCTTAAGTTTGTTTTAGATGATGATTTTTATCACTCAAAAGTATTGGGCATATACAGTCTGTCACACATATCCACACTGATATCTTACAGCCTGTCACACATATCCACACTGATATCTTACAAAGCATTTAAGACTAAAACCTTAGGTAGCACACACAAAGAAACACTCATGCATGTCCACACACACAGACACACACACACTATAGCTAATATGGGTATGTGTATATATCTATCTATATATATATATATATATATATATATATATATATATATATATATATAAAAAGTGGCGTATTTCTTTTGCAATTTCATATATCTTGTTGTACAAGTTCAACAACTTAAATGACTGAAAAGGATTAACAATTACTCCAAACGCTATGGCAGTCCAATAGTCCATCAATATACACTTGAATAGCTGCTCAGCTTACTCATTTTAGAAAAGCCCACTGCAGATACATGAAAGGGAGAGGTCAGAACAAGCTTGAGGCATGTACTAGTGGCAGATAGTTCAGACATATTACAAATGCACAATCAAGGCATAACATCTGGTACACAGTAAGCTGTAGTACAGTCCATAGGGATTTCTAATGTAACACAATATCAGTAATGCATTTTATGCTTTGGCAGCTAAAAACTTGTAGTACAGCTATTAATAACAAAATTTTATGATACATTATCCATTGCAACGTAACTACATATCTGGCTTTGTTTTTCTGTCTGCCTTCGTATGAAGCTTGCTTAATATGCTGGCTGTAAGATTACAGTTTTACTGTGGGATATTTAAAGCTCTGGGGAAAGTATTTGATTGTTTTTTCATCAGAACCATGCATTCTGTGCATTGGACACTGCATGTCCATGCCCTTGAGTATGGGAAGTACTGAGTATGGCTTTCATTATATCTGCTTTATAGTGTTGGTATGTTCATCTGCATGTGTGAGGAAAGGGTATACTTTATTGAAAGAATACAGGTGTTGCTCTTCAAGTTTGTAAAGTTCTGCTTTGTGGCAGACCTGAAAGACATGAATGTCATGTACTAGCGCAAGCACATTTCTAAATATATGTATTCATTAATAGAAGGACGAGTTATTCAAGCATGCCATGCCTAGCTGCAATATGTACAGTGTCAGGTGACACTGTAAAAAGTTGCTTCCTTAGATTGCAGTAAGTTAAGTTGTTACTTGTCTTCTCTCATTGCCAACACTTTTTTTTATAATTTTAGAATAGTTGATAAACATCTGAAATGACTATGTGGGCATAATACTGCATTAGATTTTTCACCACTGTTATTGTCTTGGCATGGTCACCTCTGAAATTTAATCCATTAAATCAGATTTAACAAAAGAAATACAGCTGGTGCACTTCAACTTTGGAGACATTTAAAACCTGTCGGAGAGTTGGCACAGAGGGCTGACCCTGACATATAGTTGCTGTCGTACAGGGTTTGATTCCCTAAGCCACCATGTTGCCTACTATGATATCTTGATGTACAAATCACTTAAGCAGAAGCTAAAGGACAACTGGGAATTTGGGCTAGACTCTTCCTGGTCAGCAAGCTGCTAAGTAACTACCTATGAAGTTACAAAGAGCATTACCTTGTTCACTGTTGAATGTTTTATCAAAGGCAGAGGAAAAACTAAGGATGTGAACTGCCCGCATAGCTCTCAACTGTCCAGATTTTCACACAGAATGTCTGGATTTTTGCCTCACAATTTTGGTCTGTTCCTCATAAAATTTGTGGTTTTCAGGAAAATCAGTGAAGGTTGAAGTCACTAAATCATGACAGCCATTGGAGTTTCAGACTTCATATCCTTCAGAAAATGCATGCTAACACTAAACCTTTTATTCTAGTTACTTTTTTAAATGTATAAGAGCAATATTTAAAATCTGCCCTATTTATGAGCCTTTGCCCCCACTTATTTTTTGGTTTTGTCCAGATTTCTTGTGCTGAGAGGTACGACTGCCCATCATTTCTGAACACTGGTTAATGGCACCACATGCTGCTGCAGAGGCTGATTAAACCATTACAATTAATATTACTTGATATGTGTAGATATTTTAACAGATAATATATTATTTTTTTTAGGTCTTACATTTGTATTACCATTGAACACAAAAGTCTTATGAATGCATATATACAATTCAATACAATGCCCTAGTGTTGTTGCCACCCCCCCCCCCACATTTTTGCACCACTGTCAGTCAGTCATCAGCAACTTGACCATTCATCCCCATCACTGGGAGAAGACATCATTTCAACAGCCATCAGGGGCAATTTAATATTATGTGTGCTTTATACCCCATTTTTCACATGCACTGGCAAAGTGCTGAGGAGGGGCATTCAGTATTTAGTTTAATTTATTTATTTTTTTGTAACCAGAAAGGTGGACTGGTCTGGAGCCCCTTTTTCAGCAACAACCAGAGCTCAGAAGTCTGAGTGTGAATGGATGAATATATATTGTAAGTCCAAGTTCTACAGCATTCCCACTTCCATATAGTACAGTTCATAGGCTGGTACTAGGCTATCAGCCCTAGGGCCTATACAAGCCTAGCCATAACAATTCCCTGGCTATTTCTTCCCACACTATTTACTTCCCTGGACCCCTGTCTAGCAGGGTGATTGACATGATCCCCGGGGTGAATTTCCTTTCTCCCATCCAATCGTCAAGGTTCCTTTTGAAGAGGGATTTTGGTGTTATTATATACAGTTGTTAAAGTGGTAGGGACAGCAGTCTGTATATCTTACTTTAATGAAGAAACAGCAAACTTTGAAATTCTCTGTTTTTTCCCCTTTTTATCACACTTAACTTCTTGGAGTTCTGTGACCCACAGATTACATCTCAGGGACTGCTTCTGAAGCATCAAATTGCTTTGTATTGCAGGAGCAATTTAGTTAACTTAGTGTGTCAGAGACAGACAGGGTGAGCAATGTGGCATAGCCGAACAGGGTGAGGTGTGTGCACTGCTGTATAAGCGGCTTTGTGCATGAGGCAACAGGTGTCCGTTTTACACAAACAATGCTACTCTGAAGCATAGAATTGCACTACTGCACAGCAGGGAGGTTAAGATGTCACATAAAAATATGGAACTCTGTGGCTGTGACCAATTTTAATTATGTCAGTTTGGATCCTGATGAATTGCTTCGCACAGAATACCTGCAAAGAATAGTAATTCATTCATGTCTATATTATGCAAGATCCAAACAGAACAGTGCAAGATGAGTGAATGCATGTAGTGATTAGTTGAATTGCACCTATGCATTCCCATATTTATGTTTGCATGTGAGTGTGTGTGTGTGTGTGTGTGTGTGTGTGTGTGTTAGACAGAGGATGTGTCCTTGTGTCTATGGCTTTGTGTAATTGTCCGAGATAAAAGGGTCATATAACATTGCTGTTTTGAATTAGTTATATTTCCTTCTTACATATCATACATACACGTGATGATGTTAACATATACATTATGATTGAAATTGCTAATCAACAGGCATTATTGCTGCTAAATGAATTAACTATCCGATATTATTATAAACTGCCCTTAATTGTATGTACATATTCCACTATGTTCTGTTAAGATTGCATTAAAAGAATATAATGGAAAAAGAGTATTCAAAACAGCTTCTTTTGTAAAGCACAAATGAGGGTAATACATCAAGACTGCATTAAAAGAATATAATGAAACAGAGTGCTCAGAATGGCTTATTCTGTAAAGCACAAATGAGGGTAATACATAAAAACATCCTTGGACAGGACTAAGCTGTGGACAGGAAGGTCAGTGCCTTTCACTGTGGATAGCTAACCATGTTTAAATCTCCATTCTCAGTGACAGCTGCAGTATGTTTCATGACCTGAGTCCATATCCCACTGGGCCTGATCCCAGTAAACAACACAGGCAATCTGTCAAGTGTGCATATAATTAACAGCATACTAAGATAGCTCCTAATTTGTGCAGAAGGTTATTTACACTATTATACTGGACAGGTATTCTCTGGAGTATGGTACTGCGTACGTATGATTAGGAATCCAGTTTTCATCCATGACTGCAGACACCATACCTACCTTTCAGATCAGCATAGAATTTAAGCCAACAGAAGCTATTTACTGTTCTTTAACTTTCTCAATTGAGGAGACTGTTAATAAATTCACAAAAAGGAAAAGACCCTGCAATAATTAACAGTGTCTTTTTATCACAGTCATGCATACACAGTTCATGAAAGCACAATAACCAGGCAAAGGAAAATCACATTCAAACCATTTCATATCTAATCATTTAAAAAGCTGTTTCTACAAAAAATGCTTTTCTGTCTGTTAGGATATATAAATTTTCACTGAAAGCAAAATCTGTTATTGTTACAACTGACTTTCAAAATATCTATTGTAATTATAGTCATGCTTTTAATGATTAGGTTTAAAAATGATCAATGTCCATTGTTTAAGCAAGTTTTCTTTTTTTGTAATTTTTCGATTGCTGAATATTTCTCATGCTACTTGTCACACCAAGAACTAGTATAAATGTTATATGAAATTTACATACAAAGAATGCTTCCCACAAAGCTGGTTTAGCCAAAGAGAAAATGATTTGAATTCAGGTCAAAAGTACTTATGTACAGGTTTCTTATATCTTCCTTACATTAATAGCACTTATTTTTTTAGTTTTTTTTTTTTTTCCAATTCAAGCTGGCCTGGCTAGAATGCTGAGACAATAACATTTCTCATGCTTAACAGTCAGTATTTCACATTATCAATGCTAATACCAGTCTTCAAGGCTTATACACAATGACCTGTGCCACAAAACAAGGAGGCAAGATACCCAAAGGTAACAGAAAATGCCATTAGTTCTGAAGTTTCTGTTAGACAAGGACTATTTGATCACTCCACAGGTAGCAAAAATTTGAGAAATTATTTAAGCACAGTAAAGACAAGCATTTTTATCTGTTTGAAATTGTAGTTTATCATGTTTGTTCTAAGGAATTATATATAAATGCATAATTGTATTAAAATAATATTCTAAACTGTAAATAAGTTGCATAATGTAATCATTTCTGACTTTATTTTACTTTAATCTAGAAACAGACCAGTGTTGAGTACATATTTTCAGTATGCAAGAAAGACCAAAAAAACTGCACAGAAAAAATTCTTCATTTCAAAGAAGATTTTCATCCAGTGCTGTTGAGTCACGGTTGACTACTGCAGTTGCCACATGACCAGTTACTGTCCGTGCCATCTACATAGTTTATTAGGCATGAAGGCAAATGGAAGTATATTGTCAGGCTTTGGAATGTGTGAAGAAATCCGAACATTATAAGAACGTGCACACAAACACATGCAGACTCCACACAAGAGGCCCCAGTGCCAAGTAGTGAACCAGTGGGGTTACATTGTTGTTTATGTCACCCTGCTGCCTTAACAGATGAATTACTGGCTTGAAACAAACTTAGAATGTTCAAATAAAAAAGAGAGTAACAAGCAGTTGTGCTAATTATTACTGTTTAGCTAACGGATTCAAACATATGTGTAATAAATGTATCATTATTTGTTAAACAGCATTAATGTCCTTTGATGTTAATAATCAATTCACGCATCCATTGAAAACATGTAAGTGTACAGGCTAAAAGAGTAGTTCTCAAGATGAGAGCATGCCACATGCCTTACAACTTCTTCAGCAAGAACTTAGCCAATGATTCTACAGTCATTTACATAAAGCTGGAAATCCCATATGTTCAGCTGCACAGGTTCATAGATTCATTGTTATATATTTGGCTAATGGCCACCAGGGCTTTTATAAGCCTAGTGATGCAGTCCAACCCAATTGTGTCCCTATGTAGCATGGTGGTTCATGAAAAGGTGTTATGTTAGGAACTTTCTAGAGGTTACATGGGGGGGGGGGGTTTGCTTTTGCATTACTGTCTGTTTCTATCCATGAGAGACATAGGAGCCGGACCCAGAGTGAATTTTCAGTCTCCATCCATTGGACAAGGTTATGCTTAAAGAGGCTTAGGGATGGACTCTTGCTTCACATGGATGGGCAGTCTGTTCCAGAGTATGGGGATCCTCTGAGACAAATATCATTCTCACCAATGTGTCTTATTTATGTCACAAGCAAAATTTAAATCCTTGAATCTTGTAGGTCTGATGCTGTTCATTTTGCAGATATGGAAAAGGTCCATCAGAGTTGGCTCCGAGAATGACAGGCATAAATCGCTTCTCAGTAACCTGTAGTAGACAGAGACAGACACAGGGCTTTAAGGTGATACATACAGGGCAAAGAGTTGATGCTCTTGATACTCCTGGTAAGGAGCCTTTGTGGGTGTTCTAACAGTTGCATATGTTTGGTCAGGTATATGCCAAAGGGGGCATTATACACAATGCAGGATCTGATAAGGGCTGAATAACATGGCACTATGACTTCTTTGGAATTGGAAAGCATTCTCTTACTTTTATGCTGGGCAACACAGAATGATTTTCTTACTACCTTGGCCACATGTTGTTCAAAGGGCAGATTTCTCTCTGCCTATGTTCCCAGATTCCTTAATACTGGGTCAGCTATTAGGGTTGCCTTCTCGCTGGAGTAATTAACCTGTGTGGCAGTGTTCCCAAAAGGTACCATAATTCATTTCTTGGCATTGAATTGTAGTCCATTTGTAAGATGTTTATGTCATGCAGTTTTAATCACTGAAAAAGGATTTATATCAGAAAGCTTTGCAATAAAGTGTTTGGTGTTCTTGGAGTTGGATTTTTTTTTATTGTATTAAGCTTAGGATTCCACCAGTGTGTTTTGTTTTTAGAGTTTATTTTGGGCTTATATCTAGAGGGAACAGCAGCCTCTATATAGCAATTTACATTATTGAATGGTCTCTGTGAACAATTCTGCATAGGTTGCTGCGAATTCTAGGTTGGGAGGGGCATTTAATTTTGATATACTATAGCTTAATAGGATGTAGTTTGCTTTGGAATAGTTCATAACTGTTACAGGGTTTGCTGGGTTTACTGAGTTGATTTTTATTTCAAGACAGACAGCTTTGTAGTCTAACTTCACTAGCTGCCCATATTGGTGAGCACCAGGTCCACAATGTTTGAAACTCTGGTAGGTATGAACACTATCTGGTCAAAGTTATTATCGTTAATAAAGTCCAGGAATCTTTGTGCCTGCAAGTATGAGACAGTTTCCCAGTCTATAGAGGTGCAGTTAAATTCTCCCATTGCTAAGGTGTTTGGTTTAATGTTGAGTCTCTCTGGTAGGTCTAGGTATAAGCTATGGTATTCTAGGGACATAGAGGATGGACTACAGTTTGCTAGGATATGATATGGCACTTTGCATGTGGACAAATTCCAGGTCATCGTCCTGTTTAGCCAACCTAGAGTTGTGGTTGTTACTAATATAGATTGAGACACCTCCACCTTTGTCCCTGTCTGTGCAGTTGATGATCTGAAAGTGTAGAAGGCACTGAATTGCTGCACTCACAATGTACTTCCTCTGGATTTAAATATTCTCATAATAACGGCACAGATGTATATAGTCTTCACAGTTCAAACAGCTTGCAATGTGTGGAGTTTCTTGTTAGGCTCCTAGCACTGAGCAGTAACACCTTTAGGGGTTTTCTTGATTTTATTTGGTATGTCAGTAGGTTTATCAATTTGATATTGCCTAAAAAGGCTTTGAGGAGGTGAATAAAGTTTTAGGCAATATTCATAAGCCTTGAGGAGACAGGTGCAGACCATCCTTTGCAAAGCACCATGGTCTGTTAACCATGTCCTGACATGCTGACAAATATTGAAACCATGAAGAGACTCAAGAAACTTAGCCAATTTTTGAAGTTAATCATCTTTTGTTCATACTGTGGCATAGCCTTTGGTGAATGTAGAATGCTGCTCAATGCAAGCCATATACCCTTCCTGAAATACATATTCAGAGAGATCAACAATGTCTCTCGTCATATAGTCCAATGATGTAGGTCTTAAATTATTAACTCCCATTCCAAGTAAGTGTCATGCATGCTACCTGCAATATGTATTGAGAAATTCTGACCAAACTTACAACAGTAGAATTATTCCTAAATTGGCAGTGAATCCATTACTATAGATAATGCTACTGAGATGAATAAGCAACTACAGAGTTAAAAGGTTGCAGGAATGGAAGAAACTTGAACAGAAAAGCTGAAGATGCTGGGTTTTGTTTGGGTTCAGTGGTCAATGTGTCTTGTCAGTGCTGCATGGAACTTGGACAATGCATCCCTGGATTGGAAAGCTGGTCGAGGTCCAAGAATGTGTGTTCCAGTTACTGAAGAAGCAAAATCATCAGACTTCATGAGAAATCACTGCAAATGGGACTCAATCCAATAATGAAGCTGTTGTTTCTGAAGGGCCAGCAGGAACTTTGTGCTAGCCATGGAACATGAAGCAATGCATAGTCCTTGTGCAGATATTGGAGGGGTCATTTGAGATTCTCAGTCATATCTTTTTTATGGACCTGGAGAAGTCATATATGATGACTAAGTTCTCGACTGCAACAATATGGGACTCCCAGATCACTGCCGAATGTCATATAGTCACTGTATTTGTGGGGAGGGAATTGTACCTGCATTCTCTGTGTTAAATAGAATACATTCAAAGTAACATGGGATCCCAACAAGGGTCTGCCTTCCTCCCGTTAATGTTCACAAACAGGATGTCACAGCAGAGGTTTGGCAAGTATCCAGCTTGGGGATATAGGGGTTGCACATATTCCGTCTGCAGAACACAGTTTTATTGTTAGATTTGTGGCTGTGATCTGTAATGTGTACTTGAGCATTCTGCTTGTGAAGAAGCTGGAATGAGAATTGTCACATGTAATTCTGACATTATGGTTCAGTATCAGTATGTATTGAATTATTACTGCCGTTTCCATGCGGGGGGGGGGGTGCAGCTCTTTCAAGTGGAAAAGATTTGCTGTCTGGCAGTTGGCTTTAAAGTGTTAAGGAGTTATTATTAAGCTGTTTCATGTGTTCCACTGGTGCAATGTTGGATTCTCTCAGCTTAAATTGTCTAACTGTGTAACTCTGAGCAAGTCAATTAACCAGATACTGCTCCCAAGCTGAGCATGAAAGAGTTCTGTGGAGATCAGTGTTCTACCCCGGAAAACAAATACAAATAAATTAACTATCTTGGACTCTTGTTCATGACTAAGGGTAGAAGTGAAACGAAGAGTGACAGGTGGATGGATGCAGTAATGTAGACATTGTACTGGATTGTGGTAGTGAAATTATTTCTAAACTGTCATAAAGTAAAGCAGTTCAGAAAATGGGATGTATTGATATAGCACATTTTACTGCATGAAGTTGTTCAAAGGACCAAAAATAATTGATGCTTTTTGCCTAGGTTTACAAAAGTCCTTTTGAGAATATAAAATTAAGAAAATGTTGTCCTTTGCCATGTTCCTCTTTTAAAATTGTTGTGATGTAGTTATCATATTCGCTGAGTATCAGCTTCTGTTACTTCTTTTTCTGAATGCATTATCATATTTAAATGGAAATCAGCTTTTCCTTTGTCACAGCTGACATATTTCAGCTGAGGTAAGAAAGTACACTCCTTGATGACACGATGGTTTCATTGATTATTTTTGCTGCCTTGTGAAGTTTAGTTTTATATTTTAGTTGATAGCTGAGCTACCATTCTCTGTGGAATCTGCATGTCCTTCCTACACAATATTTTTTTGTCTCTTTTTCTCCCATATCTCAAGCAAATTCTAGTAAAATAAGTGGTGATCTTTGAACTTCAGTGTGTGTGTGTGTGTGTGTGTGTGTGTGTGTAGGGGGGAGGGGTCTCTACCAAAGTAGTAATGTTCCCGCCATGAATAGATCTTTTTTACTTTATGCCCACTGACTAACTGTATATCTAAATAAGCTCTAACTCTCATATGAGCCTGAATACATTAAAGCTAGTATCAGACAAGTGAATGGATGAAAGTATGCTGGGGCCTGGCTACAAGAGGATTATACAGAACTGATTCCTAATATCACTGACTGGATTCACTTTAGAAGCTCGAAATACTGAAATATTGAAATTCAGTATTTCAAGCCCATAAAGTGGAATCCTGAGAACAGCGAAAGCTCAGAAGCATGAAATTCAAAACCTCGAATACCGGCGGTTTTGAATTTCACACTTCTGAGGTTTCGCTGAGGTTATGGATTCAGGTAAATGTGTGTGTATGTTAAGGGTTTTGGGTAGGGGCTGTTGTGTAAGTGTGTTTTGTTGCTGTGATGTGTGTGTGCGAGGAGAATGTAGCTTGTGTGGTGGTGTTTTGAGTGTGTTTGCGTGTAGTGCGACCTTGGAGTGAGAATATTTAAGTAGGGGGGGTGTGAGGGGTGAAGGGGGGCTTTCCCCCCTGCTTTTATGTAGTACAGAGATTGTGTTTGTGTATGGGCAGGATGGTGTGTGTGTGTGTGTGTGTGTGTGTGTGTGTGTGTGTGTGTGTGTGTGTGTGTGTGCAGTAGAAGCACGAAATTCAAAATCTCCGGTGTGCGAGATTTTGAATTTAGCGGTTCTGAGTATTCGTGGTTTCAAAAATTTTACTTTATAGCTTCAAAATACTGAATTTCGATATTTCAGTATTTTGAGGATATAAAGTGAATCCCACTGACTCAGTAATCAGGTGGTAATAATTACAGTCATACCTTTTTTTAACAACCCCAGTCAAATATGTATTATAATGTCCTTCTGAAACTGTCAATGCAAGTTAATTACTCCATCAATAAAATGCCCCTTAGAATCAACTCAGTAGTATGGGATCTGAGAACAAAGGTAAGTAGCAATCTGGCCATTGTCCAACATCTAGATAATAATAAATTATTATATATTATAATAAAAGTATAATGATAATAAGAAAAAAAAAATAGGTCACCAAACTTATAGGTAATGGTGTGGCATGCTGGTCCAAGGAAGTTATAGTATCATTCTATTCAGACCTTATCAGACCAGTCATTGAATAATATGACCCCTTTGGCATGCATCTAACCAGACACTTACAACAATTGGGACACCCAGTACCCTATGCTATACTGATCACCTAATGGCTCTCTCTCTGCATTCAGTCTCCCACATGCTGCTGAGAAAGGATCTTGCCTGGCTTACAGAGCTTCCACAGACCCAGCCCTGATAGATCTGTTGCACATGTACAGAACAAACAGTACCAGAAACACTAGATCCAATGATCTGAACACTGGTGTGACAAACAGAACGTGCTGGAAACAGATATGTGTCCCAAATAATCCCTCTGCTGTGGAATAGGCTCCCCAGCCATGTAAAACAGAGTCCATACCTGATCCTGTTCAAACAAAACCTTAACAACTGTATGTAAAAATGTAAATTTACCCTCAGTCTGGCTCCCATGTACCTTATGGACACAGGCCATCAATAAGAAGCATATTATCCTAGCCAACACCCCCCATACACATCTTTAGCTACCTGCCTACTATTATGCACCACCACCTCTTTTAATACCTGGGATCCAAATGTTTTGGGATGTGCAGTTAGGCTTGTAAGGGCCCTAGTGTTCACTAGCCTAGTAACAACCTTTGAACCTGTATACATATATCGACACAGTAACACAGTATGGTGCTCCTTACCAAAACAATGTCTCAGAATGATGTAAAATAATGTAAATTGCATGAACAAGTATTGTACAAATGTTTCCACAAGGAGAATCTGCAGCACTGACTTTTGTTTGCGAAATCCCTGCCTTCAGCCTCACAGCATGTCTATGCCAGAATGCTGGGAAGGAGACTCATTCTGACAGGCCTCTTATTCAGAAGGAGCATTGCAAATTCCATACTGGCCATGAAAGGGTAATAATGTTTTGTCCTTGCACAGATATTGGAGTGACATTTTGACTATAGCAGTTATTTGGACTGGAGATAGTTAAATATCTCAGGGTCTTGGTTCAACTGTGAGGTTAGAGGTCATTTTTCAGATAGACCATCAGATAATTCTGCAGTTGTGGCAGTACTGCACATCTTGCATTAGATTATGGTGGTGAAGTGGAAGGCTCATCTTTAGGACAAAGCTCTTCATTTACAGTTCAGTCCACATTCCTATCCTCACCCAAGGTCAAGAGTATGAAGGACTAAATGAAAGAATTAGATCAGAGATACAAATAGCATAACAGTGTGTGGAACATGACAATCCACATGGACCTCTGAGTAAATCTATTACTCTTGTGGATCATAAAGAACCAGTTAAAAGTCATCTTGTCTCCTAACTGAGATGGCACCTGTTCATATCCCATTTGAGTTGCAACTGTACTGTAATCCAAAATATTTGTATAAAATTGAAATTTCCATAAGAACTGAAGTGATAACAACACATACATTGAAAAAAAGGTTGGAAACTTCACATCGAAATTACATGACATAGCATGTAAAACCCAAAGTCCTACTGAGGCCTACCAAACTCTAGATCCATTTCTTAATTCAGTTATTTTCTGCAGAAAAATCATTCGGCATCTTCTTCAGCTTTTTCATAATACCTCATCTCACAGTGAGTGGGAGATTATTGCAGGATTTACACTTTATGTTAATCAAAACTTCTGTTTCACAAACTTACTTGTTAAAACACTGATGGGCTTCTACCTTAAGGTTGTGCAATGATTCGGTACTTAATCATACCTTCTCTCTCTGTCTGTCCTAGTACCTATTAATACCCTCATCTCCAGAATGACAAACATAGGTGTTCCTCAAGGGTCCATACTTGCTCCTCTCCTGTTTTCACAATTCATAACTGATCTTCCATGGGATCTCCCACACCCAATTATATACCATATGCAAATTACATTGTACTAAAAAAGGGGACAAAATCCTGATACTCTGCAATATGAATGACAAAAAAAAAAATCTTTTCAACCATTTAAAATTGGCTTGATGCTAACATGAACATGGGTTTACTGATGCTGCTTGCCATTCACCTGAAAATACCAAAGGTACACCATTTCTGCATCTCTGACCCCTCATGTTCTCCTATGCCATTAGTGAATGAATAAAAGTATATTGGTTTACTATTCAAACAAAATCTAAACTTTCATAAACATAATGAGGACCAAACATGAAAATACTGTCACAGATAATAATGTCCTACAAAATGTTACTTCACGCTTCTTAAGACAGAAGTGGCAAACTTCATGACACCCATGCAGATGGACAAAAGAGGAATGACTGCTGAATCCTACACAAATTCACTTTATAAGCACTTACACAAAAGTGCATGGATCGTGCTATCCCTAACAGAACCAAGATGCTATCCTCGAAAAAAAGGAAGCCAGTCTGGTGGTCCCCTGCCATACACAAGCTCTACTACAGAAGAAAGAAACTGTTGCAAAAAAGATTAAAATCCCATGATTGGAGGAACTCCCTGGTCAGCCTCATTAAGAAGCTGAGATCCCTCATAAAATCCTCCAAAGCTAGTAACAAAAACAAAACTGCCACTGATTCTAAAGACAACCACAAAGCATTCTATAGCTATGTCAAGAATCTCAATAGCAACACTCAGATCTGCTCTGAGATATTGCACAATGGCACTAAATATAAAGAACCAACAGACATTGCCAACATTCTGGCAGATAGGTTCTGTACCAACTTTACCCCCCTCTCACCCCCTAAAGGTTCCATCTCTATACCAGAAGAATGCAAAGTTCCTGTAATCACTGCTGCACAGGTAAAAACCACACTCTCCAAAGCCAAAAACACAGCATCAATAGGAATGGACAACATCCTAGGCTGCGTTCTACACAAACTGCAGAATGAACTGGCACCCCACCTAAGCACCATGTTCAATCATAGCCTCACCTCAGGCTTTGTGCCCACTGAACAGTGCACATCAATGGTTATCCCACACCACAAAGGGGGAGCCACCATGGACTCTGGGAACTACCGCCCCATTAGCCTAACGAGCCTGGTCTGCAAGGCCATGGAATGTATCATCATGGATCTTATACACAAAGACTTTGGTAATCTCCAAACTTTGGACCCCACCCAGTTCAGGTTTGTAAAAGGCAGATCATGTCTCCTAAACCTGATAGACTTCTTTGAAGCAGTCAACAAAGCCATAGACGAGGGTAATGTGGTTCACACAGCCTATCTAGATCTCGCCAAGGCTTTTGACACCATCCCCCACTCTGGAATTATAGATAAACTCAGTAAACTAGGTATAAATCCCTATGTCACAAGATGTGTTGCCAACTAGCTCACTGACAGAACCTACACTGTGAAAGTAGCAGACTCCAAATCTGACTTCAGACCAGTGACAAGTGGAGTACCACACAGGGTTCAGTCACAGGTCCTCTCCAGTTTGGTATCTACTTTTCTGAAGTACAGGCTAACATAGAAGGTCTTTGGCTAATGAAGTTCACAGATGACTGCAAACTAGGAGCCATAATCAAAACTCCTAACAATGTAGACATCCTACAAAAAGGCCTAACTGAGACAAATGCCTAGTGTCAAAGCCATGGCCTCAAGCTCAATGCCAAAAAGTGCATTGTCATCCCCTTTGGTAAAAACTCTGTACCCATGAGCTACCACATAGGTGGTAGTCTACTTAACACCGAAAGTGTGATAAGAAACCTTGGGACACAGGTGGACAGTAGTCTCTCCTTTGATAATCACATTGCCTCAGTAATCAGGAAATCCTTCTACATGGCACACCTCATCACAAAAGGTTTCTCATCCAGAAAAAAAGAGGTCATTGTTCCCCTCTACTCATCACTCATTAGACCCATTATAGAGTACAACGTCCCTTCTGGTATGTACCTCACAAGACATCTACAACAACTGGAAAGGCCGCAGAAATACCTCACAAAGAGGATTACTGGCCTCAAACAGATGCCCTATGCAGACCGTCTCAAAAAACTCTAGCTTTACTCCATCGCATATCGCCTTCTCACAGGCGATCGCTACCTAACATACAAAGCTATGTCAAACCCAGAGCTGTTGGACATGCTCCACTTAAAGAAATCCCAATCCCTCCGAGCTACATGCTCTAGGGACCTAAACCTTGTCACTACAAAAAACAGAACATGCTGGAGCGATAGATTCCTGTCCCAGAGACTTCCCATACTCTAGAACAAACTACCTATCTATATCAAACAAAGCTCCTCATTAGCACTATTCAAGAAAAATCTTGATGACTGGATGGGAAATAGGAAATTCACCCCAGAGATCACCTCTGTGGCTCTGCTCAACAGGGGCACAGGAAAAATAATTTTCTTTGGTGGCGAAAGCCAGGGTACGTTTTTGGCTAGACTTATATAGGCCCTAGGGCCAATAGCATAGTACCTACCTATGAACCTAAACGTATAGTTTGCTATTGCCCACTCCTTCTCAATAAACTGTCTTTTAAATACTGCCTGTATTCCTTAAAATGTTATGACACCATTCAACTTAACTGGTTTCCTTTCACCTTGTTTCCCATGAAAAGATTTTTCTTAAAAAGTCTCCCTGTATGCTGGAACTCCTTTCCAGAAGGAATCAGACAAACTGACATTCGCTCTACTTTCAAGAAAACCTTTGGTTCTATCTCAGCACGGAAAGTAAACGTAATTATTTTAAAGACATTGGACAATACCACTCTTCTCATCCTCCCTCTTCAGTAAGACTTTCTGTGATATACATTTCAAGTACACTAATGGAATAAATGGGAGGCCTCCCCACCTTTTTGTTATCTCTTTGATATTATTATATTGATTTATTTTATTAGCAGTATTCTACTCACATAGTGTCATCCTGTACATACTTTTTGTCTGTTGCATTATCATATATTTAATGTGGTGTATTTACAGACCCTCTTAATTTACTTAGTTGGCTGCATATATCCATTGTCATGTGATATGTTTTGACACATACCCTAGTGTTACACTTTCTGACATCTGAAAAGGTTGCAATAACAGATTAAATTCAATTATTAAATTAAATTACACCCTCACTTTGACCATATTTCCTGTACATATGGTACAATAAAAGCCGTATAAACATGTGTGTCCTGTATATTAATGACCTGCATTCAAGGGAATTAGAGTGGACTTTACAGTCTGGCCTATCACACTCTTCACTCGCAGTAAGTATCCCATTACTAATCTTGCACGAGCCTGGAGTAGACAGATATTATCATGTTTATTAGGTTTGCATGTTGCTTTTCTAGAAAAAAAAAAAAAATAGGTATGTAGTCATCTATACACAGTATGGGCCGGCCTTGGTGGTGCAGTGGTTAGCATTGTCACCTCACAGCAAGAGGTTCTCCAGTTCAATCCTTGGCTGGGGTGCCTTCTGTTATGTCCTCCCTGTGGTCACGTGGGTTTCCTCCAGGTACTCTAGTTTCCTCCCACATCCCAAAGACATGCTGTAGGTGGATTGGACACTCCAAATTGGCCCTAGGTGTGAGTGCGTGCATGTGTGTGCCTTCCGTGGAAGGTTGGGCACCGGGCTGGCAACTCGACACCGTAAAACTTCACTGCCAATTATGAGCGGACAGGTGATCTGCTGTGGCGACCCCTAACCGGGAAAAGCTAAAAGAAGAAGAAGTCATCTATACACAGTATAGTGTACACAAGTGCATTTCAACACTTTGTTGTAAATCATACACAAGTGAAATCCAGATATGCATTCCAAATGAGATTTTGACATCTGTATAGCATTTATGAGGAATTAAGCTCTGCTAACCATCTGTGTGACCCATGTACCTGGGAGTTATAAATTGGGCAGTCAGTCTTATATAGGCTATCAGTGATCCTATCCAAGTGTCTTCATTTGGTCATTGTCACTGAAAGCAAAAGAAAAGTTTACTACCAGCAGAAAAGTAGATTCAAGATTCTTCCATGGTATTTTTTGACATTCAGAGATATTCAGAGGTATTCAGTGGTCTCAGTATACTGATTGCTTATTTGCTAAATCACAACAGAGACAAAAGACAATAACAGAATCATAGAGCATCACACTGGTACCTGTGGAGTTCTATGATCTGTAGTTGGCTCCCCCCTCCCCTCTGCATGTAGAGATGGGGGGAGAGATTGCATGCGCTACCTCATTTATTTCACATTCCTAATCCAAAATTGGAACTTTATATCATCGAGGTAAGTACAATCTTTTGCAAAGACACACGAGCGCGCGCACACACACACACACACACACACACACACACACACACACACACCATTCCCTGAAATTATGTGACTTAGTATTAAGTAAATCAGACAACTGACCCTCTACCGCAAACACTGTGACTGCTTTATTCAAGTTTCTACATATTAATATAGCTTAGTATATCTGAACAGTAGCATTCTCTAATTAAAAGTAAATCAGTATTGTAATACACACATAAGGAGTGTTATTTAATTGTAAATCTAGCAGAAAACAGGGTCCTGTAAAGAAAGTTTGCAGTCAGGTAAATCATAACTGGTGGCGAGTCCAATATGTGTCTCAAAGGATCCCTGCGCTATGGAAAAAAGCTCCTCATCTACGTGAAGCAGAGTTAGTTGATCCCTGACCCTAATCAAAAGGGACCTTGATCAATGGATGGGAAATTGCATAGCCACCTACTATTTGGCCTCTAACAGACAGATGGTGACAGTAAGTAAATTAATCCCCAAGTTACATAACCCCCCCCCCCCACAAACACACATAGCCATTAGCTACCTCACTACTACTCCCATATAGATGCCCAAGGAAATCTGGGACACATCTGGGTTGGTTTGCTCAGCTAGGCTTGTAATGATCCTGGTGGTCATTAGCCTAGTATAAATGAATGACCCTATGAACCTATTTCAATAGCCCAAAAGTGCTATTGCTGAGTAAATAGCTGTCTGAACATTTGGTGGATGAGGGGACAGTGCAGTACTTGCACATTCTCAACTAAATCCTTTGTTTAATGGAGTTTGCTCATCAAAATGAAACGTTGTTGTCTGTGTCTGTTTTTTTAGTTCAAGAGGTTCATACCCTTCTGGACCCTAATGTATCAACATTTCCTTTGGGCAAAACAGAACTACAGTCTCTGATCCCTGATAAGTGCTAGTACAATGTTCAAAGTAATTTTGTGTTCCATAAACTTAGAAATGTTTCTTTACTAATAGCTGCAATATGCAGAGAACATTGCTGCTAATTGACACCGCTAAAATATATTCTCATCTGGCATTACACTCCCTCTGCTTTACATTATCTGTGATGTACCATTCCTTGAACTACAGTTGGATCAGTAAGAAAGATGGAATGGTATACATCTCTTCTGGCAATGTTCTGGACCTGACCCTATGACTGGGTAATTGATACGTGAACTAGCGCAAGCTGAGCTGAATGACTTGTTAACAGGCCTACAGTGAAGTAACTTCTTTACCCACTCTGCGACTGGCACAAGTATATCTGAATAACAGTATTGCACTATTAGATACTGTTTCACAGTACAGTCTTTATTTAGACTCGGCTTTCTAAAGCAAAGCTTCATGCATATTTGGTGGGCTTGTTGTAGCACTCTGTCATGTAATCAGGCTCTTAAATGCATTATGTTATCCTTAGATGCAGAAGATTTACAGCTTTCCATTAACTTCTAAAATGTTAAAGGATTCTCAATATAAACAAAGAATGACAATCGGTGTAGCCAATCTTCTCATATCTCACTACTGAGAGGAACTGGGCCTGGATGTTCTCCCTTCCACCTAATGGATTGATTGAGTTACAACCGTGTGCCTAGTCAGTTCATAAAGTCATCAGAGTAAATCAATTTCTTCTGAATATAATTAAGTTGCATATTTTTTGAAAAATAAAATTATTTCATGATAAATGGGTTTTATATATCCATATGCTATTTGACACATTTGAATTACTCTATACTTTCAGATTTAGATCGTGCGCATTGATACGTAAATATATTAGTATTGATCAGCAGTTTTCAGTTAACCTTATCTGCTTACTGACTTCTGGATTATTGTAGTATTAGACTCTATAATATAATTCTTAAATATGAAAATCCACATGCTTGTAAGAATAAGTAATGAACTGAATCTTCAGATTTGTTGAAATGTGTAGAAGTGTTCGACACCATGCTTCTACACTAATACAATTGCTTTAGCTGAGTGTGTAGGTTACATATGTAAGCCATTCGGTATGCTACTAAAAGGGAATTTATGTTTAAAAGACTATTAGTACAGTACAGACAGAGGTAGCGAAATCCAGATTAGTTGCTCACTGTCAGGTTGAATTTCATCTCCAAACCCTTCACCTCTACTCTGTATAACACTGAGACATACAGAGTTTATACAATTAGCATATCTAGACCACCCATTACATGTATTTAGCAAATCAAAAGCTCCAAGGTCACTCATGAGATCAAGGATTGCGATCTGTATCTTTAACTCATTTATAAAATATAAATTGAAATCTAATTAAATAAGCAAATCTGTTGATGGGCTTACATGTGACAAAGAAATGTATTCCCCTGCACGACTGTCAGTAATGTTTTGCTAAACTGCAGCTCATTGCCGGTGATTATTTATTTATTCATTCATTCATAGATTCATGCATTCATTTTTGCACAGCCTCCTCTTCCGGGCAACTTGCTTGCATTTCTATTTGAATCACCATGCATGGTTTTATAGTTCATTAGAATTAGTTCTGCCATTAATACCATTTAAGGTTAGGCGCCTGAAGACATTTTGGGGGAAGGAAAAATTAAAAAACAAAATAGAGCCAGTTATGATGAAGTGCAGTATTCTTCTAGCAGTACAGCTTTTAAATTTCTCCTGATTTTACAAAATGCCCTTGATTTTTGCCTTTTAAATGTTACCCTTTTTCCTCATCATTTTCAGCTTTCAGGTAAATCACTGAATACTGCAGACAGTCAGTCAGTAAGCCCATGCCTTAGCAGTTTCATATTTCTTTTTTCTTCAGAAAGAGCACGTGGATGCAAAAACTGTTGCTGTATTAAGTCTCCAAATGAATTACAGTCATGTTGCAAAATTGTCCATGATTTTGAATCTCTGTCATTATGTTGGCCTTGTCCTTAAGTTCTTCAGTAAAGACTTTGAAAGGTATAAAGCAGTGCTGTGAAAGTCTGCTTTGTATATATTTAGAGAGGGACTGTGCCACTAAGGCAGAGGTGAGTAAATGTCATTTAGGGGCCATAATTTCTACTGATTTCAGTATCTTCAATACTATGTTGTCTGGAAAATAGTTATTTATTATTATTCTTTATTTTACATTTGTTAACCGGAAAAGTCCGACTTGGAACAAAGTCAATTTTCAGCGGAGGCCCAGGGAGAAAGGTTCCAGACGCATGTCTTTGTAACATAGGATGGAACCAGAGAACCCAGAGGAAACCCACATGAATGCAGGGAGGACATGCAGACTCCACACAGAAGGCACCCCAGCCGAGAATCAAACCAGAGAACCTCTTGCTATGAGGCGACAACACTACCGCTGTACCACTAAATAAAGAAAAATCAATATAACATAAAAAATAATGTTTCTACCTTTTGAGTAGATAAGCAGAAAAGATCAACTCACATCATGTATAAATGCATGCTGTAGATCTTTTGGTTTTTGAACTTGTGACAACTAGAACAAATGCAGCATTTTTGATGGACACACGCCACTTTTCCTCATCTGCACTATTTGGCTTAGACTTAATAATTAAAAATCAATAGAAAATAAAAAATAGCTGGACTACTATTTAATAATATGTCATCAAATGACCACTGTCCCTTTGGATGACAATTAAGACAAGCAGTCAAGATTAATGCTTCTGTAATCACCATTCCTATCTCTATTGTACGTTATGTTATAATCTAACATGACAGAGAGATGCCAAAGTCTGTTACATATAACGATTTACACAGGTATTCTGGGAATGCATAATGCCAGCAGCAGCAGTGAAATGTTAATCAAGGAAGATACATAAAAGATAGCTTTGTGTTCATGCAGTCCTCATTAGCAAAAGAACAGAATAAGTAAAAAAAAAAATTCTAAATTGTGCAAACCTGTAAAGTATTCAACCCCATAGGAAGTCAACAAAGTAAATCTTTTTTCCATATATCAAGGAAATAGAAAAACACCACCAATAAAATAAATTAGCAGACTTTAGATTTTATTTTATAAATTAGTGCAAATTAGTGCTTTTTCTATCAGGGTGCTGTCCAGTGGAAGAGAATGGCCACAAACTTAAAAAGAAAAAAAAACACTTGTGATGATGGTGCAATGTACCATATTGGCAATTTATGTGTTCATTTGCTTTCAAAATACAAGTGATTGCCTATACACGACAAAACAACTGACGAAAACTAGTGAAGTCAATCTCAATAAATTAGCAGCTTGTGCCCTGCCTTAAATTCATGTCTCTATAAGTCATCTCCCTTTTTCAGTAACTTTACATAGCAAGGAAGAAAATCGTTTCATCATATAAGATGTACTCAGAAAGAAATTGGTAACATTATGGCAACTGTTCCCTGTGCATTTACTTTATATCTCATGCTGAATTGAAGAAAAATATCCATTACTGCTGAACAGAAGGGAAAATGAAGTTTGGAACAGATGAAGTTGTTACGGGACATCTTTAAGAGTGTGGGGGTGGTTGTGATTTAGGAAAGAAGAAGCATATAAGGTGGTAGCAAGTGAGCTTGAAGGGAGTAGGCAAGAAAGGATCAAGCAGGCTGGAGGCTAGGGGAGGAAGTGAGGTAAGGTGGGGGGGGGTCCTGAAGGCTTTTGAGGTGGGGTTTGGTTGTTGGGAGTCACATTTACATTTGGTGTGATCTTGTTAGAAGCAGGATCATGTCCCAGAAGACCTGAGGTGGGTGTAAGATAGGCCTTGGGGTGTTGCAAGATGGTCAGGTGAGTACAGATTCTGTGTGGGCAGGATGGCTTATTATACAGAAAGGTGGGGATTTTTTTTCTCCTATGGGGGGAGCTTAGGGCTGTGCAATATTAGGGTGGTGGAGAGGCAGGGTGGGGATATTGTGTGTAGCAAAAAAAAAAAAAAAAGGAAAAAGGAGGTATACACAGAAAGATACAAGTACTGAGAAGTCGGCTTCTCAACTGAACAGGTTTTGTCTCTCATGTTGGTCTGTGGTACAAAATGAGTTATAAAAATGGCAAGTCAAGGGTGACTCATTTACAGTTAATTATGGCTTTATTCTGATTGCTTGCTCTCAGAGATTGTGAGGTTTGACAGTCAGTTTCATTGCAGACCTCATTGGTGGTTAGTATTTGTTGCTCTTGACTGTGTTTTCTTGTTCATGTGTAGGGATGGTTAATCCGTGAACTAATTAGGTCCTTGGTCTCATTGGTGGTAGTGGCATTTTGCCGGTTTTCCCGGCCATTAACGGCTGTCTGCGCATGCAGAAATATAGCACTATGGAGTAGTACTAAGTAGTTGGTGGTTGTGGGGAGTTGGCAATTAGTTTGAATTGTTTTCCTTGTGTCCCTGCTAGTATTGGTGGTATGGGCAGGATGGAGGTAGTGCAGCATTTTTGCGGGCTTCTTCATGGTCACAAGTGTTTGCATCCAAGCGCAGTAATATCACTAGCATTCGGGTTATAAAAAAAAAAAGAATTTGAACTTGTATATAAAAATAAATAAATACATAAATGATATAAAAAGTGTGATTAGGGATGGGGCTAGGGGTTAGGTAGCCTTGGAGTGTAGTGGGTGAGGGTGGTGTTGTCACAAAGCCAGTTGCTGTGCTTGTTGGGGTTTAGTGGGCAGAAAGGAGGCAGCGTGGCATTCACGGGCCTCTCTCCGCATGGTAGTGATGGCCATGCAAAAAAAATAAAAAATCAAGAGGAGGATTATTAAATATGTTTTGGTAGAATAAAATAATGGTGGTTAGCATACCTCTCAACTGTAAAGATTTGGAATCACGAAATAGGGTAATTTAGTGCAGTACAGACTGCATATGCAGAAAATGCATGCTATACAAATCTGTCATCCCAGCAGCCTATTAAGCTTATATGAGGTATATTTAATCCTGTCCCTGTTTTGGGACCTTTGTCCCCCCATCATTATAGGCTTTGTCCAGATTTCTTGTGCTAAGAGGGGGAGAGGTATGTTTGGCAGCATAACTGTCTTGGGGGGTATGTGAGCTGATAGAAATGTGTAGACAGGTATGTATGCATATGGTAATGACACTCTGTTAAGAGGGTCCTTATTTGAAGGGGGTGGGCTGAAGGCTGTAAGGAGTAGAGGAAAATTGTGAAGCAGTTCTCTAAAGTGTTTTGCTGCTCTGACTTTAATGCACAGTTCTGGGTTTGATTCTTGGCTGGAGGCTGTATGAATGTGCTGCAATATTAACCTATGGTTGTGGTCAGGTTTTTTTTTTTTTTTTCCTCTTTCCTCATGTACTTACAGTTGTCTTTTGTTTTTTTTTCAGGTAGTAAATTGGAGATCATGGCAGAGGCATGGGTGATGAGGCAGAAATGGGTGAGTATTGTGGCACAAGCCGAGGACTTGTTTTGGGAGATATCGAATGAGGTTGCGACAACTACCACACAGGGTTCGAAGACTCAGAAGGGGTGGCAGATGGGGACCAGTGCAGGAGCATCCACAGCCAAGAGATCAGGACAGACGATGACAGTGGAAGAGAGGACAACAGAGGTTGAAACACCAGTGGCAACACCTTCACCTCCAACAGGTAATGATTTGTTAGGCTCTGCTGGGGTGGAAGTTGAAGGACAAGTAGTGGGGAGTGATTGGTTGGGCTTGGGTGGGGGTATACAAGGCAGAGTTAATGGAGGGCCCAGTGTCTTGCAAGGTGTAGGTGTAGGCACTGCAGCTGGTGTGAGTTTGCAGGCATAAGCGGGTCGTGATTTGAGTTTTGATAGTACCCTTTCACTGCTGGAGGAGAACGTGGACCCTTGTTTAGATGAGGTAGGGTCAGACTTCGGCCAGGGTACTGGTTGATGACACAGGTGTTAGGGCAGGAGGGTGCATCAATCCTTTTAACTCCTCATATATTGCTTTTGGTGAAGGAGAAGATTTGGAAGGGGGAATTCATAGATAATTTTGAGTAAATTGATGCAGATTGGGTACAGAGTTTGACGGAAGCTGAGATGATGAATGGGATGGACCTTTTGGCAGCATTAAGTTGCAGATGTGTGGGTAAGTTTTGACAAAGGACATGAGAAAATTGGGTCTTGGGTTTTATATATTATATGGCAGTGTGGTTGGAGAGGGACACTTCTTTGGCCCTTCCGTTCCTACCCTATTTTTTGACTATACGAGAGACACAAAGGTTATGGCCAGGTAATGCATGGCTTTGGTAAGATCAGAAGTTCCATAAAAGGTAGGTTGTTGACAAATCTATGCATTTGGGAAGTTAGACACTCTGATATTTGGTTGTCTACCATGATGGACAGCTATGGGTTGGGTAATAGAGTGGGTAAGCAAGTAGAAGTGGGTGTCGGAGTATGTTGGGCTTTTAATGCAGGGAGATGTTCATGGGCAGGCTGCAAATTCTCCCATGCTTGTTCAAACTGTATGGGTGCATATTCAGCGATGTAATGTGGTAGGGGTGAGAGTCAGTTTGGGGGCCAGGCGTCCTACTTTCAGAGTCAGAGAGGATGGAGTGGGCCTTCCATGGGACTAAAAGTGGCCGGGTCAATTTTCATGGCCAAAGGGGGGCTCCTTTCAATGAACTAGGGGGTGCTCAGGTGACCCATTCACCTATTAAGGTCCAAATCTTGAGGGAGTTGCTGGCACAATATATGTTCCTGGCAGTGGCCAGGGAATTGGTTGAAGGTTTTTTGAGGGGATTTTTGACTAAGTCTACTCTGGTGGGTGATGGTAAGGTGGGAAAAAATTTGAAGTCAGTATGTGGGAGGGAGGATTTCCTGAGAGTGTTGATTGAGAAGGAGTGCCAGGCGGGTAGACTGGTGCGCCCATTTGATTGTCCACCATTTACCCAATTTAAAGTGTCACCTTTGGGTTTGGTGCCCAGAGGCCGGGTGAGTTTTGCTTAGTACATCATTTATCTTATCCTGAAGGCAATTCTGTTAATGATTTCATCCCCAGGGAGGAGGTTAGCGTGACGTATTCCTCTCTGGCTGATGCGGTCCACATCATTAGAAGTTTTGAGGATCCTTGGCTAGTTAAGGTAGATATTGAGTCAGCCTTTCATCTGCTGCCTGTTCAAGAGGAGGAATGGCCATTATTGGGCATGTTAGTGGGGGATTGTTTCTATTTTGACACAGCTACGCCAATGGGATGTGCAGTGGCTTGTTCCACCTTTGAAAAGTTTAGTACAGCTTTGCAATGTATATGGCAACGGAGGGTCTAAGGGCAGAGAGCAGTACATTATCTAGATGAATTTTTGCTAGTGGGTGGGGGGAAGAGAGGGCATAGGTGGCGATGTGTGAGTTTGTGGAGATGTGCGAGGTTTTGGGACTACCATTGGCTAAACATAAGCTGGAGGGTCCAGTGAAGGTGTTAGATATCTTGGGTTTGAATGTGGATGCGAGCCAAGGTTTATTTAATTTGCTGGGGGAAAAGGTGGTTCATTTACACTTATTGGTGACATCTAGGCTTTTGGAAACTATTCATTGTGGTTTTTAGTCTGTGGTTTATTCAGAAGAAAATCATGTGGGTGGGGTCCAAGAGTAAGGTTCGGGTGAGAGATGTTATGGAGTAGTTGGGCTTGATGAATTTTGCTTGCAGGGCAGTGCATCCTGGATGTATGTTTTGTAGGTCTGTGGCTTTTCTATTGAAAGGAGGTAAGAGTAAGCGCCACAGGATAAGGGTTAGTAAGTTAGCACGTGAGGACCTAGCTTTGTGGTCACAGTTTTTACATTAGTTTAATGGGATCACATTTTGGCAGACAGACTGGATAGGTCATGGGGATTTACAGTTGTTCACAGCCAGGGGTCAGGGTATGGGAGTGTTTTTTGTGAGGCAATGGTTTACAGTACCATGGCCTCCTCATTGGACTAAAGAGTGGAAAAGGGATGTTGACTTTCTGGAGCTTATGCCAATTTGGGTTGCATCAGTGATATTGTCACAAAAACGAACTGAACTGAGAAAACACAAACAGTACTGCTCAGTAGACAGGCCCTCTTACTTTATTATCATTTACTGACTTTAAGCGCTTTTCGTTTGCACCAAAGCAAACTTCTTCAGAAGTAAATCCAAAACAGTTCTCGTAACATTTATATGTTACAGTGGAAGTGACGTATTAGAGTGTAAATCACAACACAGTTAAAAACCCACAAAGACTGCTTAAACATTATTAAAAATGTACATTTAAAACATATCTATCATTTAAACTTAAAACCTTAAGATCACATACATGTAAACTGTGAAATGTTATGATGACTGTTTTTAACTTTTGAACGATTTATATAAGCTACTGTTAAAACAATATTGTTGTTGCTCTTCATTTGATATGACAGTATTAGTCAAGTTTAACAACATTTCAGTAGGTAAAAAATCAAATATGAAAAAAATGTATAAAGTGCTCTCATTTTATGTAGTATAGTAGAACCTTTACTAAACCATGTAATTAATTTATGGGTATTAATTCATCCCTTTGTTACGTCATCTCCCTAAGTTCTTAGGTTTCAGAATGCAGCTAATTGAGCAAGTGTCATTAAGACCTGGAAATTTATAAGCATTTAATCTAATTTGCCAGGCTAGTTCAAGCTCTTCTAACTGAAGGGGAACTGGACCACCTCGTAATGGTTGAGGTACTTGGTCAATGGCTATGTACTTGAATTTATGATCTTGGCAAGAGTGGATGTGTTTGGCTAAAGCATTTTCTAGTTTAACCTTTGAAATTGCATATTCATGTTCATAAACCCTGTCACGGAGTCTTCGCTCCGTTTTACCGATGTAATATGCTGGGCAAAATTGACATCTAGCCAAGTACACCACATTCTTGGATTGAAATTGAATTTAGATTTTACAATGTACTGATATTGGTTTATTGTAAAGGAATTTGTTATATACATATGTCAACAGAAGTTACAGGACTCGCATTTGGACATACCTGTGATTTTTGGGGTAACTATATTGTTGCTCTAACAAGTTTTTAAGATTTTTACCTCTCCTGTTAAGATATATTTGGAAATTCACCCAACTTCTCTATTAACAATGGGGTAACTCTAAACAGGTTCCAATTCTTCCTTAAAATCTCTGTCAACAAATTACTGTCTAAGTAGTAAGTTGTAATTAAGTTCAATTGGGGTTCCATCTTATTAAGATCTGTACCTTCAGTCCCTTGTTGGGTTTGTATATGAACCAGAAGTGGGGTATTGTTGTTAGAAGTTAGATTTAGGTCATGTTGTTTAACACTTAAAATAGGGTTATAAACCCTCTCAAGTCTCTTATTACTAATTCTTCTATTAGGTTGTCCAGTATGTTCTCTGGGTAACCTCGGCTTAAAAATATTGTCTTGAGGAGCTAACATTCGTCTAAGAAATCTTCCTGTTGGGTAACGATATGTGCAGCCCTCACCAACTGACCCTTGACTGTGGAGCACTTTTGGTGGTACGGGTGACAACTTGAGAAATGCAGGAAGTCATTAGAGTAGGTGTTTTTTCTATATATTTTGGCTACAAAACATTCTTGGACCTTGTTTTTCAACAGCCAAACATCTAAGTAAGCTATTGCTTCATTATCAAATGAGGATGTAAACTGAAGGAAGATAGTTGTTTGGTCGAAGTAATCAACAATTCCTTTACTGGCCTGGAAATCACCTTTGAACAAGATGAAAATATCATCCAAAAAGCGGGTATAATATACAATAGAGTTAGTCAAACTCTCATTCTTGAAGACAGACTTTGTCTCCCAGTAGGCCATAACAAGATTAGCTATACTAGCTCCACACGGAGAGCCCATGGCTACACCGATCTTTTGCAGGTAAAAGTCCTTGCCAAACACGAAGAAATTGTTGGTTAAGATCAGGTCCAACAGTTCTGTAACCAGACTAATCTCCGTATAAGGTGCCCCTTTCCTTTTTAATAATAAGGCAATCCATTCTATACCCAAGGTATGTGGGATGCAGGTGTAGAGGTCCTTAACATCTACTGTAAGGAAGTTGTACTCATCTTTATATTTTATTTTTCCTAACTCCTCTAAAAAGGATCAGGAGTCCCTACACACCTGCACCTCCATTTTCAAGTACTTCTTTAATATGTTGTCAATGAATTTAGCACAAGGGTATGTAGGGGAATCTCGCCCATCAACTAGTGGGCGCATAGGTGGATCCTCTAGACTCATGTATTTTGGGAATGCCAAAGAGGTAGCGGAACCTAGGGAAAGACATTGATAGATGGAGAGTACTTTATACATTGTTTTCATTTTTTTCATATTTGATTTTTTACCTACTGAAATGTTGTTAAACTTGACTAATACTGTCATATCAAATGAAAAGTAACAACAATATAGTTTTAATAGTAGCTTATATAAGCCGTTGAAAAGTTAAGAACAGTCATCATAACAGTTTACATGTATGTGTTCTTAAGGTTTTAAGTTTAAATGATATATACGTTTTAAATGTACATTTGTAATAACGTTTAAGCAGCCTTTGTGGGTTTTTAACTGTGTTGTGATTCATACTCTAATACGTAACTTCCACTGTAATATATAAATGTCATGAGAACTGTTTTGGATTTACTTCTGAAGAAGTTTGCCTTGGTGCAAATGAAAAGTGCTTAAAGTTAGTAAACGATAATAAAGTAAGAGGACCTGTCTACTGAGCAGTACTGTTTGTGTTGCATCAGTATTATGGCAGGATCGTTTGAGGGGTAGGAGGGTAGTGTTTAATTTGGACAATATTGTGGTGGTGAGAGTGCTGCAAGTTAAGATGGGCAAATCAGCCTGACTGTTATTGGTTCTTCGTAAGCTAGTGTTGTAGAGTGAGTGTGCAGCTAAAGAGGGTAGGGCACAATGATTAGTTTTTACATCAGTAGGTGGTACAGTTTTAAAGGGGGAGCAATTGAATTTAATTATGAGAAGGGCTCTTCTCAGTGTTGGTTTAGAGGAGGACAAGTTTTCTACTCATACTTTCAGGATGGGTAGGGCATCTGATCTAGCAAAAGGAGGCAGTTCGATTGAAGTTATTAAGAAGGTGGGGCAGTGGTTTTCTAATGCATTTTTGTCTTATATTAAATAAGTTTTGGTAGATTTCTTTTGTGGTTAATGCTTTTTTTTTTCCCCTCGGGGAAAGGATTGTCATTTTAGGTTATACATTTGTGTACTGGGCATTTAGGCGGGCTTCGGTTAGAATCAATAGCATGAATTTGGGCTTGCAGCATTTTGGATTGAAGGCTACCTGGCATGGTATTAGAGGCTTGATGTGGAACCAGATACTTCAGGTATTTACCATGTTACAGAGTCAGTGGGGTTTGCCGCAAACTTTGTTGATTCATCTAGCAGGGAATGATTTGGGTATGATTCAGAAGAAGCAGTTAATTTATAATACTTGTGAAGATTTTTTTAGCTTTAAGGAAGCTTTATCCATCAGTTTGTCTGGTTTGGTTGGAGAATATTCCCATGTTATTTTGGAGGGAGGCAAAGAATTTTTCTGCAATTGAGAGGGCTCATAGGTATGCTAATTTTTCTTTGGCTGAAGGGGATGAGGGTGCTCACTATCCGGCACACTGAGTATGAGGATAGGGATCCCATGTGGTATAGGGCAGTTGAGGTTCACCTTAGTGAATCTGGACTTGATTTATTTAATTTAAATTTGGGGTTATTTTTGGAGGGATTAGTTAGTGGGCTTAAGTTGTGAGGGGGAACAGCCCTGTGGGGCTGGTGGGTGGAGAAGAGGGGCAGACTTGCCACTCTTCTGTTACCCCTCTGGTGAAGAATTGTTTGAAGGATTTTGAGGTGGTGAAAGTTTGATGGTGGAGGTGTTTAGAACTGATGGTTTGGATTTGTGATGAGATGCTGAAGGTGAGCAGTGGAACACTGCCTTGTTAATGCAAGGATAAGTGAGCAAATGGGGGACGCTGCTTATCCAAGGGTGAGCGGTTACGCTGCCATTATGGTTATTTACTTTATGTTTGCTTTTACAAGGAATTGAAGTTGTATTGTGTTTAATAAAAGTTTCATGCTTTTATCATTTATTATGTTATACAATAAAGGTCATCAAAGATCTTTGGGTGTTTGCATGGTTTATTAAAGTGGAATGTAACAAATGAAGTTTGGAACAGACAAAGTTGTCAAAGGACATCTTTAAGGGTGGGTGGGGGAGCTGGGATTTAGGAAAGAAGAAGCAGGTAAGGTGGTAGCAAGTGAGCTTAAAGAGAGTAGGCAAGAAAGGGTTACACAGGCTGGATGCAAGGGGAGGGAGTGAAGTAAGGTGGGGGAGAGGGTCCTGAAGGCTTCTGAGGTAGTATTTGGTTATTTGGAGTCACATTTAGTGTGATCTTGTTGCCCTCCCAGCCCATCCCATTTAGGTATTGCATTTTCGGCGGAGAAGAGGGACAGGCTTTCCCCTCTTCTGTTACCCCTCTGGTGAATAATTGGTGGAAGGATTTTGAGGTGGTGAAAGTTTGATGGTGGAGGTGTTTAGAATTGATGGTTTGGATTTGTCAAGAGATGCTGAAGGTGAGTGGTGGAACACTGCCTTGTTAGTGCAAGGATAAGTGAGCAAAAAGGGAATGCTGCTTATACAAGGGTGAGCGGTTACGCTGCCCTTATGGTTATTTACTTTATGCTTTCTTTTACAAGGAATTAAAGTTGTATTGTGTTTAATAAAGTTGCATGCTTTTATCATTTATTATGTTATACAATACAGGTCATTAAAGGTCTTTGGGTGTTTGCGTGGTTTATTAAAGTGGAACATGACATCTGAGTCCCAACATTATGGTCATAGAGTCTCTGCCCAAGATGTCACGAAATGTCAACAAACTTGTGGTTACATTAAGTAACCAGTGATGATAGAATATACATGTCAGACACAACCTATCTGTATTAATTTGCTTTAAAAACACAAGTTATACATCCATGTAATGACTGACTAAATGTACTAAATCTTGTCTTACTATTTTACCATCATCTGCCATGTCCCCTCCCCACGGTTTACATACCAATGCAAATACTGACAGGAACATAATACAGCTCTCACATTACATTTAGCTTAGTAACCATCAAAAGAACTGATGAACATTCAGAAGTATTCGACAAGTCCAAGTTATTATAGTCCCTATCTGTAATATTTGATATTTATTTATCCATACAGAATCTCTGAGTATTAATACAAGACATTGTGCATCTCATCTAGAAGCAAGAAAATGGAAACAGGAAGAGCTTCAAACAGCAATGCTAGATGTAGCTAGAAATGTTATACCAAGCTGGTCCATTGACTGTTCCTTAATGTATCATGCTAAACTGAACAAAAATGAAGCTGGTCCACTGACTGGTTCTTAATGTATCATGCAAAACTGAACAAAAATGAAGCTGGTCCACTGACTGGTCCTTAATGTATCATGCTAAACTGAACAAAAATGAAGCTGGTCCATGAACTGTTCCTTAATGTATCATGCTAAACTGAACAAAAATGAAGCTGGTCCACTGACTGGTTCTTAATGTATCATGCTAAATTGAACCAAAATGAAGCTGGTCCACTGACTGTTCATTAATGTATCGTGCTAAACTGAACAAAAATGAAGCTGGTCCACTGACTGTTCCTTAATGTATCGTGCTAAACTGAACAAAAATGAAGCTGGTCCATTGACTGTTCCTTAATGTATCGTGCTAAACTGAACAAAAATGAAGCTGGTCCACTGACTGTTCCTTAATGTATCATGCTAAACTGAACAAAAATGCTAGACAATTTACAGTGCATTACATGCAGCAAAGACTGATGTAAACACATCACTAAATTTCATATACTCCAAAACACGATTTCAGGCAGAAACATTTACAATTTCATTCAGTGCTCACAATAATTTATTTACTTTACACAATTTGACATAAAGTCCCACTTAAAACTGGGATTCCTACAACTGATCCAGCCTCATTAGCTGGAATTGCAGTAATTCACAGCCAGAGACTCGAGCGACCGTAACCCTGTCTGACCAGCTGCTCCCACTCAGACTCAAATGTGAATTCAGTAACTGTGATGTCACACAATCTGCTCTCGTCCAAGCAGTCAGATGCAAGCAGTGCTTGCTGCAGACCAGGTAAGTGGGGAAAATGACCCATGAGGGTTCTTTTACATTTAGCAAGGGCAACTAAGAGTGGAGTGTGGATTTTAGGGTTGGGGTACAGGGACTTTAGGGTTAGGGAGGGAGACACGGATTTTAGGTGTAGGGAGTGATCATGGATGGGAGGTGGAAAAATCTTAGGTCATTTAAAGAATGATCAGGACTTCATGGTTAGGGAGGGGGAGGTGACTTTAGGTTTAGGGAGGGATAAGGACTTTAGGGTTAGGCAGTGGGTGGCAGTTTTTGGGGCTAAGATCAGTGTTCTGGTAGAAACCGTTAACATTATGGGAGATGGATAAGTGAGAGTTGGAGCACTTGCTGGAAACAGCGAGTGGCAGTGAAGGTGCCTGTATTGAGCACATGTAGCAGATCCATTACAAATACATAATAATAACAACAAAACTGCTACTACTAATGTTAAATATTTATTTAAATAGATAATAATAATAATAATAATATTAACATAAATTGTGTATAGTTGATTTTGTTTTGAATTCTGAAGTGAAATTCATGTTGGAACATATCTATTTGTGATTTTAAATTCTGTCTGGTTAAAGGAAATGTATGTTTAAGTTTATCTGCATGAATGCTGTGATATACTTAAAGTCATACTTTCTCTCACATGGGTAAATTGATGAAATTGAACATTAAGACTATGTTGTGCCATGCAGGCATAAGCCATACTCGGTGATGTTATGTGTGCAGTTGAACAACCAACACCAATTTTACATAGTGCTAACCCAGGATTCTGATAATTCCAAACTATTGGCACATTGTTCAGCCTGTACAACTCCTACGATTAGTATTACTAGTTTAAAAATATAAGTGATGGGATTTTTACCCTTCTGTATTGTAAGAGTCAAATTATTGCAACTAAGTTATGATAAATGATGTCTCGTTATATAATGGCGTAATTTAACCTTCAAACTTTTGTCCTTGGAACTCCAGATAAATTAAACCATATATAGCTGGATTATCCTAATCATCAAAATTAGTGTTTAGGAAAGCATCATAGCACTTCCTAATGCTGGTCATACCATTTAACTATTTTGTGGGAAGCACCTAGAGAAGGTGATATTTATGGATAATTAGAAGAATTGTGGGAAGCACCTAGAGAAGGTGATATTTATGGATAATTAGAAGAATTGTGGGAAGCACCTAGAGAAGGTGATATTTCTGGATAATTAGAATTGTGGGAAGCACCTAGAGAAGGTGATATTTATGGATAATTAGAAGAATTGTGGGAAGCACCTAGAGAAGGTGATATTTATGGATAATTAGAATAATTGTGAGAAGCACCTAGAGAAGGTGATATTTATGGATAATTAGAAGAATTGTGAGAAGGTGATATTTATGGATAATTAGAAGAATTGTGAGAAGCACCTAGAGAAGGTGATATTTACGGATAGTTAGAAGAATTGTGAGAAGCACCTAGAGAAGGTGATATTTACGGATAGTTAGAAGAATTGTGAGAAGCACCTAGAGAAGGTGATATTTATGGATAATTAGAAGAATTGTGAGAAGCACCTAGAGAAGGTGATATTTATGGATAATTAGAAGAATTGTGAGAAGCACTTAGAAAAGGTGATATTTATGGATAATTAGAAGAATTGTGGGAAGCACCTAGAGATGGTGATATTTATGGATAATTAGAAGTGTGTGAGAAGCAGCAAGAGAAGAAGTTAATCACCAGTCATAACCTAGAGAAGAAGTTAATCACCAGACATACAGCCCTAAAAAATTAATTCACACAATGGATTGGGAGCTGTGACTATACTGACTTTCCTGGGAAAAGAGTTATGTCTCAGTTGTACTACTTTGAACATATTTATTCCTTACAACTGCTACTTTTTGTTAAAGGAGCAACCAGATTTTCTACACTGAGCAGAAATTAATCACAGGGAAGCAAGAATGAGGAACATACTTTGCAACGTAATGGTGTTTTGAAGAGGAAATAATGGTCTGACAGTTTGGAGTTTCTGAAAACAAAGATGGCAGTTAGCCCAGGAAGAGTTCAACCGTGACAGAAATATTATTGGTGGATCATAATTTCTATTGGACTGCTATAAAGAAACAATCTCTACTTTTGGATCTTATTAAGGAATATAGGCAAGTTAAATTACATGTCCTCATTTACAACAGTTTTGGAAGTGTTTGTTTTTCCATCAGGAATACAGTTGGAAAGTTTTATCCATTCCTTTTAAGGAATTTACTTGTTACAAATATTGCGGCTTATTGGTGAACAGCTCCTAGGAAGATAACTGCAACAGAAACCTGGAGAAACTAGAAACTTTGCTCCAGAGGAAACTGTTACCTATAGCTGAGCATTTTTTTTATGATGTCTAGTAGGATATAGGCTATCACAGCCATGATTTTACTATATATATTTTACTGTGGTAGGCATTTACCCATAGCCTCAGAACACCCAGAATTGCCTAATATACTACAGCCCACATAAGGGTTGCATTCTGGAAAAATAAAACACCTCAATATAATGGGAGCTGGAAGAACCCATATATACCTTCCATTTCAGTCAGCCCACCTTACAGCTCTGTTTTTAATGAAAAGGGTTAGAAAAGAAGATGAGTTTTGGGATTAAGGACAGGAGTTGAAAGCATGGACCCTCTGCTGTTGCTGAGGCAGTGAGATTATGGAATAAATTCTGGGGACCAGGTCCACCGACCAATTTGTAGGACAACTCTGTGGTAATTAGAGTCATGTCTTTTAAAGTACAAAAACAGTGGAAGTCAATGAGACATAAATACAGTACCCAGAACAGATATAAAACCTAGATATTGAATGCTTTCAGCATTTTTGTTCCTTCTACGACCACTTTGGGGTTACTAAGCATGATCAGTTTGTATATGAACATGCAAAAGCAATTTGTAGGCAGTCTTGTGGATCTAGAGGGCAACAGGAGTGTGGAATTGATGGAAGCTGATTCAGAAGGGAAGGGGAGGTATCATATATAAAGATTTTAGTGAAAAGAAAGCTAAGTAGTTGGGCAAAATGTAAAAGCTTAATGGCACAAGAAAGAAGCCTTAAAGTCAAATGGCAAATTTTGGGATGAGATCAAAGATGTAATTCATGGAATGAGTATCGAGAATAAATACAGGGGCCGACAGTTGAGGCTCCTATATAATTTGTATTATACTCTACTGTAAATATATGATTTATGGATGCTGAAGCATAACAGATATTGGAGATGCAATGCTCCCAATGCTGGCATAATCCACATGTTTTGGGATTGACAAATGTCTTCTGCTTACCGGGATGAGTTAAAACTGTTGTTACAGGAGTTAATAGGAAAAGAGGTTAGAAGGAATAGGGAGCACTGGCTTTTAGGTATGCAACAATAAAGGAGTGTGTAGTCGGGGGGCAGGGTAAAATGGAGCAGGAGTATATACTAGCAAGTATGGTGTAAACACTTCCCTTCTGAGTACTGTTCCGCAGGTCAGTTTGAATCAACATTTATCCAGGTATATTGGCAAATTTTATTTGTTCCTTAAATCTACTAAAAAGGACTTTTGCTTATCTAGTGATAAAAGTGGATTATTTGAGTACTATGGAATGCTATAGAGCCTCTTCTCTTTATTTTTATTTACTTTATTTATTGTTTGTTAACCAGGTTAGTCCAGCTGGGCTTGTGGCCCTTTTTCAGTAGAGACCCGAGGAGAAAAGCTCCAGTACATAGTATAAAATACAGAAATTCACAACTTTACAAAATACAGAAAGTCACCACATTACAATAGACAAAATGAGTTACATAGTACAATCTGTGCAGAAATCACAGTCTTTACATAAAGTAAACATTGCATTACATTTAAAAGGATGTCAGTTTGAGAGCATGTGTAAGATAAGCCAGAATCTTGCAAGCATAAAATTTTAAGCAAGATGTACCGAGCAAAATCTATGACAATTTTGTTAATTTTGGCAAAGAAAGTTGATATACGTGAGGAGTTAGTGGTGTGGGTGTTTTAGGTGGGAGCATGTGAAGGCCATTCCCATCTGGAGGATAGATAGGAGAGAAGCATGAATTTGAAGTGGTTATAGTTTGGTATGTTACAAAGTGGTGGGGGGTTACAGAGTTCCAGAGTTTGGCTATGGTGTGGGATAGTAGTAGTTGGTCAGGTGGGTGTAAAGGTTTGTGTACTTGTAGGACGTTTTGGCTTTTGGAGCTCAGGGAGCGGCTGGGTATGTAGGGTATTAGAGATTTGGCAAGAGAAGGGCATTCTGTTGGTTTGAAGATGAGTTTGTGGGCTGTTGTAAGTTGTAGGTATATTAGGTGGTTGGGGAGTTCTAGCCAGTTGAGGGTGTGTAGAGAGAGGCAGTGATGGGAAGAGTTTTTTTAGAATTGGTTGCAAATTTGCAGATTTTATTGTAGCAAGCTTCGAGTTTGGAACATAGGCCAAGTTGTAGGTTGGAGAATAGGGGAGTACCGTACAAGAGAGAGGGAAAAAGGAAGGTAGATGAGAGGGTTTGTCGGGAGGAAGGGGTGAGGTAGTGGTTGTGTCTGTATAAGAGACCGATTTTCTGGTGGGTTTTTTATTGTGAAGAGGATGTGGGAGTTGAATTTTAGGTTTTCATCAATATAATGCAAAGTAGTTTTGTACTGGGAATGATTTCTAGAGGGGTGTAATTGTGGCTTTTGATGGAAAATAGGTCTCTGTTGAATTGGGAGGTTTTGGTAGGAGTGAAAATCATAAGTTTTGTTTTGTTAGCATTTCGGGCTAGGTGATTGGACTGCATCCATGATTCTGTTTTGCAGAAGGCTATTTGGGTTTTGAGTAGAAGTTTGGAGGGGCAGAAGGCCGAGCAGATGATGGTGGAGTCATCAGCGTATTGGATAACCGAGGCATCAGGGATAGAGTGGTGAAAGTTGTTGCTGAATATGTTAAAGAGGAGTGGGCCCAGTACAGATCCTTGTGGAATTCCAGTGGGTGTAGGTAAGAAAGGGGAGGTTGACTCTTTCCATTGCACAGCCTGTTGGCATATGGAAAGGTACCTGAAGAACCAGGCTAAGGTTGAGGGAGGGAGGTGCAAGTGTGAGAGCTGGGACAGGAGTAGGGAGGTGGGATATGGTATTGAATGCCTTTGAGAGGTATAGAAACAGTGAAGATACGTATTTGCCACTGACATGTGCTAGGTTGATTGTCTCAAGAAAGGAAAGGAGGGCTGTCATGGTGCTGTGGCTGGGGTGAAAGCCGTGTTGGGTGGGAGAGAGGAGGTTGTGCTGGGTTAGGTATGGCATGAGTTGGGACTGGATGTTTTTTTCTAGAATTTTAGAGAGTGGAGAGAGTATAGCTATGGGCCTGAAGTTGGTAGTGTCTGTGTTCTTGCCACCTTTGTGGAGAGGGATTATGAATGCATATCGCCAGATTGGTGGTACATAGGATTCTTGTAGATCTATTTATAAGAATAGACTTGGGATAGGCTATTGATTCAGCGGATAGTTTGAGGAAATTTGCTGGAAGGATGTCTGGGGCATTGCGACATGGTTTTAGCTTTAGGAGTAGGCTTTATACAGTGTTAGTGGAGACAGGTTTAAGGGTGAAGAGGGGAGAAGGGAGTGAAGGGGGGCTTTGGGGGGCAGGGTGAGGGGGTTAGGAAATGTGGAGGATGGTTTAGCTATGCAATCTATAAAGAATGTGTTGAATTTTGTAAGAGTTTTAAGATTGGTAAGTTTAGGATCAGGGCATGGGTTGGCTTTATTACTGGGGTTGAGTATTCAGGAGATGGAGGTCCAGAGTTTCCTTGGGTTAGTTGAGTGCTTGGATTGCAGATTGTAGTGGTAGGTTTTGCGATCTTTTGTTATTAATTATGTGGCTAGGTTAAGTAGATGTTTAAATTCCTGGTGGGTGCTGTTTTTTTTTCTGTTTTTGGTACTATTTCCACTTTTTGTCTCATTTTATTCATTATCTGTTTGGCTTCTTGGGATAGCCAGGGGCAGGGATTAGTTTTGATGTGTTTGGATTGGAAGGGGGCCAGTTTATCTAATAGGGTAAGTAAAGTATGGTTAAAATATATTACAGCGTTATCTAGTGGAAGGCTTTTTAGGGGAGACCAGTCGGTAATCTTAAGGCATTCTGAGAAGATTTCGGGGCTGAAGGAGGCTAGATTGCAGGATTGCTTGAATTGGTGTTGTTTTCCTAAGTGAAAGGGTAGGCAGTCTATAAAGGCTCATAGGTGGTCGCTTTGGGGGTCTGGTATTATACCGGCATTAGTGGTATGGTTGGAGTGGGTTGTTAATATCCAGTCTATGATGTTGCCGGAGGTACCATCTCTATTTGGCCTGGTTGGGAGTTTTATAAGTTGGGTGAAATTGTGAGGGTTGATTGAGTGAGTTGGGGTATCTGAGAGGAAGGAGACACAGTTAATATTCATGTCATCTAGAATGTAGGTTTCATTTTTGATGTTGGAGCTAAACAAAGAGAGGATGTCTTCTAGTGTGTTGGTATTGTCTCCAGGTGGGATGTAGATGGAATAGATGCAAATGGATTTGTAGTTAAGTTTTAAAAAGCCTGCTGTCATTTCAGCTTTGGCTAAGGTTGGGATGGGGTTGATCAGTGGAGTAAAGGTGAGAGTGGAGGGGTATATAATAGCTACACCACCCTCTTTTCTATGAGGTCTATCATTGTGTATGATATGGTAGCCTGGGAAGAGGATTTTGTTGTCTTTGATGGAGGGTTTAAGCCAGGTCTCAGAGACTGCGGTTATCAGGCTGATTTTGAGAGAGCCAGGCATGTAGGTTGGGAATTTTATTACTGAGGCTTTATGCATTTAGGGTGGTGAGGCAGACAGACTTAGGTTTGTGTGGTTTGGAAGTAAGGTTTGGTTGGGTAATGCTGGGTTTGGACCAGGGTTAGGGTGGATGTCACCTGAGAGTGAGATATGGGGGAGGAGCTGCCTGAGTAGGTGTAGTGGGGATAGTGAAGTATTGTTTTGCTGATGGAGGGTTTTCTTTGAGGAAGCACTTAGGATAGGGTGTCGGGAGGGTGGGGTGAGGAGTATAGTGTGTTTGAACAGATGGGATGGGCTGGAGGAACAGAGTTCTGGGGAGATCTGTGAATATGTGTGGGATTCATTTGGGAAGTTAGAGGTGGTGGCGTGTGGGGTTTGAGGTAGGTGTGTGTTGGTGGGGAGGTTAAGTTAGGTCATATAGGTTAGGGATAAAAGCAGGATAGCTAGTAGTAAAGTGCGTGGTTGGAAGGTTGTCATTGTAGTTTGGGTGTGTGGGAATTGGTGAATGTATGGAAGTGGCAGGGGTTTGGTATAGGGAGTATGTGATTGGTGTAGGTGTGTGGTGTGGGGAAGTATAAATGTAGTGGTACTGAGGGCGGGTGGGAATTACGGGCAGAGTAGGGGAGCGGACTGAGCCCATTGGGCAAACGGACCGGGATAGAGCTGGGCAGGAGTGAAAAAAAATCCCAAAAAGAAGACAATCAATGAAGCTGCCTGTTTGAGGTGGGAAGGTGCAGCTGGGTAGTAAGGTGAGTGGGAAAGTCAGAGACAAGCAGGAGAAATAATGTTTTTGAGAAAAGATACAGCCATTTTGTAAAGGAGGCTTTGGGAGTTGGAATAAAACATAAGCAGGGGGAGAACAGTGTGTAATCTGTGAGTAGCAGTAGCTTTAACACTAGGAGGTTGTAGGCATTTATGTGAAGCATGTGCCAGTAATAGCACTTAGGACTGTCAAGCACTAGCATTCATTTAACTGTTGAAATACCTGGAATCTATAACAGAACTGTCTTTAGTAGGTTATCTGTAGTGGTAGATAACAACTAAGGGGCTGCACATGCTAAAGAGTGCCCCTAGGGACTGGTGTGGTGCCTAGAAATCAATCTGCTGCTGTCTATTGAGCTATTACATAGAGCAGCTACGATTGAACCAGGACAGGCAATTATGGAGTTTGCGAGTACCATCCAGCCCTAAAGGACTATGCAATTTAACTGTTCTGTGTCTTGGCTTGTCCAGACAGCAAAAAGGAATAATCCTTAGTCAGTTGAGAGGTAGATAACTATTAAGGGGCTGCATACGTTAAAGAGAGGCACTTGGGACTGATGCGGTGTCTAGCAATCAATCCGCTGCTGTTTATTGAGCTATTATACAGCACAGCTAAGATAGTACCAGGGCAGGCAATTAAGGAGTTTCTGAGTACTGACCAGCCCTGAAAAAACATGTAATTTAAGTGTCCTGTGTCTCGGCCAGTCTAGAAAGCAAATTTTACAATTTCAAAAGGAATTTATGATATAGAATTATTTATTTATTTCCAGTTTGTTTACCTGGGAAGTCCACTGGGCCCAGAGAGCCCATTTTCAGTGGAGGCCCGGGGAGAAAAGCTCCATGAAACAAATTACAGTAAAGATAGCAGTCCAATAAAAATAAAAGTACAAGTACAAATACATATCAAATAATACAAAGCGTGAGCAATATTGCCCATAGTGGAAAAATATCCTGCAGATACATTTTAACAAATTCACACAGTTAAAGTCAAAAGTCAAAAGCTATTTACAGAGTATGAGATATCGTATGGGAATTAGCTATAGAAGGCTATAGCCAGCTACAAGGTGCTTAGGAACTCAGGAGGATACCCTCCCAGAGGCTTTTGATTATGAGTTCTAGGTAGGTAGAATGCAGTTACATTTCCATTTGGAGGAGAGGTAGGTGTAAAGCTGAGTTTTGAAGTTGTTTGTGTTTGACATTGGCCTTAGTGTAGAAGGGAAAGAGTTCCATTTCTTACCTGAGAAGAAGTTGTCCAGCAGGATGGCTAGGTTTCTAGACAGTAATTAAGTTTTGGTGTTCAGATCTGAGAGTTCTGTTTGGGGTGTATGGGGGAAGGATGTTAGAGCGGGGCATTTGGTTGGATTAAATATTAGTCTATGTGCTGTAGTGAACTGGAGGAAGTCCAGGTAATTTGTGAATTATAACCAGTTGAGGGATCACACAGTGATGAATGGAATGTTTAAATAAATAAAATAAATAAAAATGTTTGGCTTTGGTGGCAAATTTAGAAATTTTGTTATAACAGCTTTCAAGTTTGGAAATGATGGAAGAGGATAGGATAGTTAGTAGCGGGGCACTGTACAGAAGGGAGAGAAGGAGGTAAGAGGAAGCCAGGGTATGCCTGGTAGAAGTAGAGAGGAAGTGGTTGTTCCTGTACAGCATGCCTAGTTTTTGGTGGGTTTTCTTTATATCTTGCTGAATATGGATGTCGAACCTTAGGTGTTCGTATATAGTTACACAGCATAGTTTGGCAAAGGGAACAACTTCAATCGGAGAGTTGCTTTGGCTAAGGACTTGGAAGGAATTTTTATCAAAAGAGAAAGATTTTGAGGGTGTGAATAGTAGTATTTTAGAATTGTTAGCATTGAGAGATAGGTAATTTTGGTGCATCCAGATCTCAGTAGTTGAGAAGGCAGTCTGAGTTTTAGATAGGAGTTCAGGGAGGTTAAAGGCAGAGCAGACAAGTGTAGAGTCATCTACATCTTAAATATTAGAAATGTACAAGTTTGTCCTGGTCAAATGTTCTGATCATCTATATAGCATAAATAGTTGATGTTATCTGTTGTTATTTTTATGTTTTCAATTATTGCTCTAAAAGGTTAAAGTACAATTAAAAAAAAGAATGCAGCTATTTACCACTGTTCAGTTTATGACAGTTATCAAGGGCTGACTCCATCTTTGGACTATGTGGGTGCTGAATCAGGCTCTTACCTTTGGGAAAGATAATGGCTATTGCAAAATGGTCGAAATGTGAGAGGACTGGCAGGAAGAGTCTGAACAAGGAGAATGTGAAGTGGCAGCAGTGGGGAATTAAGTACACCTTGGGCCCTGGGCAGTTTCCAAACCACTGCCCTCCCCATAAATGCTGTAATCACATGCATATACACACACACACACACACACACCTTTTTTTGGATGGCACACCATGCATAAATGTGCATGCTCTTCTGAATTCATCTTCCTGTTTTAAATGTCTACTTATGTACAGCAGCCGCAATAAATTATTTTCCAACTTACTTCACGCAAGTGCACACTAGTGTTGCAAAGCTAGACTGCTTAAACAAAATAAATGACAAAAGATTAAGTTACTTTCATCCATGAACAGCTCCTCCACCCACCAGGTGGTTACAATCACTTTGCTTTGTGTACTTCATGTGAGTGAGATAAAACAATACGGTACTTACTAGTTACTTTTATCCACAAACAGCCCCTACCCCACAAACCATTTATAGCCACTTTGCATTGTACACCTCATGTGTTTATGATGAAACAATAATGCCTCTCAACTCCTTAAACAAATGTCAGGGACAAAGCCAAACAAATGAGGAACAAAATCAAAAAATAATGAGGGGCAAAAGTCCATAATTAAGAACAGAGCTTAAAATGGCTCCTTCATATTTAGAAAGGTGGTGGAATGCAAGCTTCTGTATTACCATGTATTTTCTGAGCTAAAAGTAAAATATTTTAAATTATCTGTCAAAAACATACACTGACCCTACAATATCAGACTCTCTAAACTGAGAAAACAAGAAGGTAAGCCCCTTACATCCACAAGCACCTGACACCCCTACCCAACAGTTAAGTCACTTTGATTTGCAGCACATATCTGATTATGATTTAAAAAATAATCTCCGTCAATGTCATTGTATAATAATCAGGGATAAAGCCCCCCCCCAAAAAAAAAATAAGGGACACATGACCAAAATCAGAGAGAACATTTTAAATATGGTTGTTAATACACTTAGAAAGTAGACAGAATAACAATTTTGTCATTAACATGTTTTCAAAACTCACAGTAAAGTATTTCTTCAGCTAACTGCACACAAATGTACGCTAGCACTGCAAGGCTAGACTGCTTAAACTGAACAAAGGACAACAGAGAAACATTCATTTTTCTATAAAGAGACCACACCAAAACCCAGAAGTTATAGGTACTTTGCTTCATACATCTCCACATCAGATTGTGAGACCAATAAATCTTAATGTCTTATTGTTTTTTTTTTTTTTTTTTTTGCTATGCTAGATGGTACTACAAGGGTATTAACCAAGCAGCACATTACTGGAGGTTCATTATTATAATGGTTTTAATTTCTTTATTAACTGAAATGTTTTGTAATTTGTGATTACTCAAATGTTAATGAACCAAAGCACCAAACAATGAGTCATTTTTTCATATGATACAAAATGTGCTAATGTTATTGTAACTCTTCTGATGCATATTTTGAGTGAATGTTTTTATGGGGGCATAAATGGTTTGAATGCATTATTCTCACAGTCTCAGTATACTTGAGAGTGGTAGCTCTCAATTTGAAGTGAATCGTAAAGATCCAATAACCCAATAAACCTATGAGGTAATATGGAGGGTTTACATAAATATTTTGTAAATGTATTCCTGCTGTGTGTGTGTACACACACATGCCTGCACTCACAAGTGTGTACTTTTTTTAGTATTAGTTATCATTAGTATTACATGTTACTTCCTATTCAATAAAAAAGTTGTTTTTTTATGAGATAAGTAAACACTAGTGCTTGAAGAATACTGTGAGATCTAACACACAAATAATAAATGTAATTATGATGATAGAGCCAATGTCTGCAGAGTAATGACTTTTGCATGGGGACAGGTATAATTTCACAAGTGGTCCATGTATGCTTTTGAGTTTCTCCCATGGATTTCAATACCTTCAAGTAAAATCTGATTTTGTTTTCAAATACAGAAATTCTCAACATGCAAAAGATTATCTTATGTCAGCCACATTGTGTTATTTCTCTAGCCTAACAAATATGTCCTCTATTTTAGGACTTTAGCACTGGTTTTGTCATCCAACCCAACTTGTCAATGAAAGAAGGAAAAACTGAATGGATGGATGGATAAATAAATAGAAAAAAAGACAGACAGAAATTTGGTTCATGTTACATTTAAATATGTCCATGCAAACTCCTTACTGTATCCATCAAGTCAATACCCTCTCTCATATCTTTCAAAACCACTCTGAAAGACTTCCTAGCTAAAATCTGTTCTGTTCTTGCTCAAAACCAAGATAAACTATATCCCTAAATGTGAACAAGTACCATTTCTTTCCTTATACCTCCTTATTCTCCCTTCTTCACTTACTTCCTTACTTCTGTCAAATACTATTCCCTGACTTTCTCTCTAAATTGACTATAAGCCTGTTTTTCCCTCACTTCATGTGACAATTCCTTTTTGTATTAGTTTGTAGAGAAATTAAAGGTAAGTTAGTCTATCTAAAAGTCCCATAAATATTGAATGATTGTCATATAACTTGTATTGATTATTAACCAATGTTTTTATATTACCCCTTATTTGTTATAATTATTTAAATTGCAGACATTTTTTGTTTTCTTGTCAAAGACTGTAAAATTATTGTTCTTAAAATGTTTTGTACCCATTCTGACTTTCCTGGTAATCATATATCAATAAATAACCATTTTAGACAGAATTTCCACACTGCAGGATAAGAAAGGTATTGCCCTTTATGAAGTCTTGCCCAAAACCTGTGAGTAGATAAAATGCAGAGGGTCTCAGGAGTCTTATCTCAAGACAACTTCACAATGCATTATTAATTGATAACTTCAGTGCTGTGGTCTTGGTGATGCAATACTAAGGATTAGTGGGAGGGAATGCCCCTCACATGAAGGGTTTTGCTTCACAGAAAAAAAAGTGCATCTTCAGCATTAAAATGTTTTTGGTCATTCTAAACAGCCAGCATTTTCATCAAGCACTCTAATCATAAACTTCTTACAGTGGGGATATCATAACATTGCAATTTAATAGGGAAGTCCATTTAGAAAAGTTCATAAAATGTGGGTCAATCACTTAGTACAGTATGATGGGATGAAGCGTTATTGCTGCATGGAGAAAATGTTACTTGGTTTATAGTTTTGCTAAAATAATCCATGGTATACCATTCAGGATTTGAGACTTGCTAAACAGGACCGTTATTGAAGCTTCCAAACTGGCAATATGCTTTGTTCACAAACTTTGTGACAAACGTCATCTCTACAGTACACTGGAAAAATGCCATTGCTGTCACTCTCCAACTTCTCTCTCTTTTTTTATACTGGTTTATTTGTCAGTCTGTTTGGGTGGCTGGACAAAACATTTTCAGCCCAAGGCATATTAAAGAATAGGATTGATAATAGTACATACAAATATAGTACTAAGAAAATGATAATAGTGAACACAGAACAAAGAAAAGAATACAATGAGTGCATACATGTCTATACATATGCATAGGTCAGATATATACAGGATTAATACCGGGAGAATGAAGGGAACAGTGAATGGAAACTTCATGCCTCACTAGCAGTAGTAGCCAAAAAGTTAATACATAAAACTATGTACTAGAGAATTTCTAAGAAAATTTCATTTTACAGCAGCTCAGGGCACTACACTGGAGCTAAATACCTTTCAGCGATGCATCAGATAAGTACGTTAACAACATAATTTTCTGTGTGGGGTACAAGTTAACTGGGTAAGGGATTATATGTGTGTTGCAGTGCCATAAAGGAATTGAACCAGTATGTGAAGATGATAACGGTAAGTTAACTGGGTAAGGGATTATATATCTGTTGCAGTGCCATAAAGGACTTGAACCAGTATGTGCAGATGATAACGGTAAGTTAACTGGGTAAGGGAGTATGTGTGTGTTGCAGTGCCATAAAGGACTTGAACCAGTATGTGAAGATGATAATGCTCTGTCTTCACACATTTTGGAAAATAAATGTCAGCAAAATTGTCTTGGAATTAATAAAGAAACAAAGGGGTATTAAACATTTTACAAATGGAATGATCTCCACCAAGAAAATCTAAATGCAACAACTAATCTCATAGAACCTTGCCAAACTTGTTAGCCCACCAGACGGTTAATTATTAAGTCTCAGCATTTCAATGCTTTGTGTTTTTGAGGTTCTTGAGTCTTTTGTAGTGTTTTATAAGATCACTTGACAAAGTCTGTTAAATAATCAAAGCTTTATATACACCAGGTCAAAATTTTAGTTCAAATTAATTTTTGTGACATGCCTATTAATTTAATAGCATCCCACTAAGCAACAGTGACTATTTTATCTTTTCTGATGTATCTTTGAAGTCTATCTGTTCTGTACATATGTGGAAAACCTCAAATCCTGTACTGCAGTATGAAGTTCATTAGCAACTCTTGGGTATAATACACTGATAAACATACTAATACATCCAGCAGTCAACAGAAGAGGACTATGGCAATACAACCAGGACATATGGGACAGAAGTGGGAATAGTTACTGAACTCATAACCGTATTTTAGTCTCCCTTGCCTCTAGACATAGATATTCCATCAAATAGTCCTGGAAACAATTTACTGGAATGTGTTCTTATTTTCTTGATTGATAGTAATTTAGTAATCTAACCAAATTTATAATCCTGAAATGGGTTGGCATCATAAATCCCAGTTTCCCATATTTTTATGCAGTTGGGTCATAATTCTTAAACCATTTCTTCAAGATCAAAGAAACAGTGGTCATGGTTTCAGGAATTAGAGTTAATGTGGGTACTTAGACAAAATGACAAGCCTTGGATTATCTGCAAGTAATAATCTTTTGCAAAGCAATTACATGGTTAGAGTGTCATGTGGAATAAGTTAAGAGCAATTACTGAGTGTGTATTTTAAAGCTGGAAGGGTTTAATTTTCCTTGATCACTCGGGGAACACAAGACTTGAAAACACTATGGATTTCATAGACATCAATAAGTTTCACTTATTGTTTTATGTGACGTGAGAAGATAGTCTTGACACTTCTAGACTAACAGTACAGAAGGTTGGAGAGAGTTTGTTTTTTAAAACATTCTCACTTAATCCTGAGGGTGAGTTTTCAAATGGCACCTGTGGAGGCCAAGGGACATCACTGAACAATAGCAAATCTAAATTCTTGATGTGTTTGTATACCTGAATTTATTCAGGACAAATTAGGAACTTTATTTTGCTATCTGCCAGAAATAAAATGCTATTTTTTTCTTATATCTTGTTTCAGCTTAAAGCTCAGTATCAAAATTCTGGGATTAGCTTGAACAAGTGCTAGCCTTACCTCCTCCAAAAATATAAGAGGGCTTTCAGTGGAATACAGATATACTGGCCTATCTCCATTTGAGACATTAAGACTTTCAAAACATACAAATGAAGTACTAGTTTCAAGCAGTCACTGCTAAAAGCATCTCTCAAGACAAACTGTAAAAGTCTAATCTCCAGCATCAATCATCCTACTGCTATTATACTTGAACCTATCTGCCTGAAGGCATTTATAAGCCTAGCCGGAATGTGTTGGCTTTCGCCACCCCCCTTAGATTAGTTCCCTGTGCCTCTGTCCACCAGAGCCATTGAAGTGATCCCTGGGGTAATCTTTCTGTTTCCCATCCACTCGTCAAAGTTTATCTTGAAGAGGGTTAGTGAGGACTAATGTAGATTGGAATCTTGTTCCAGAGCATGGGAGGTCTCTGGGACAGGAATCTATCCCTCCAGCACGTCCTATTTATTGTCATGGTGAGTTTTAGATCCCTACAGCATGTGGCTCGAGGGGATATGCTTTTCTTTAGGTCGAGCATGTCCATCAATTCTGGGTTGGACATGGCCTTGTATGTCAGGCACAGATCTCCACGGAGTAGGTGGTATGCAACCGAATACAGCTGGAGTTTCTTCAATCGAGCTGCATAGGGCATCTGTTTATTTTATTGTTGTACTGAATTATCTTGTTGGGTTAATTACTATCTTCTCTGAGTTAGTAAATACAGATCAGTTTGGTTTCATTAAAAGGAAGACCACTCTGGCTGGTAGTATGATAAGCATTTGTACTGCATCTGTTCACAAGCATAAGATGTCCACAGGCTGCATTTTTTAGTTTTGTTGCAAAGTTTGATCTTGATCTGGCATCACGAAAAATTTTGTTTAGAGACTGGATGGCTTTTTTTAAGGACCTTGGGCATATATGAAAGACATTACTTCTGATCTGTCATATTTATACTGGCTGGGATCTTATGGTTCCCATACTGGTATTACATCTTTGTGCAAGAAATCTGGACAAAGCCTACAATAATTTGGGAAACAAAGATCCCAGACTAGGGACATATATTAAAAACTATTCTTATAAACTTAGAAAGTTGCTAGAATAATGGGATTTGTGTTGGTATGGATTTTCTGAAGGGTATGAAATCTGAAACTCCAATAAGTCTCATTATTTAGTGACTTCAGTCCTCACTGATTTGCCAGAAAATAACAAATTTTGTAAGGAATAAACCAAAAATATTAGGCAATAATTTGAATATTCTGCAAAAATCTGAACAGTTAAGAGGTATGATACTAATCTTCTACATGCACTGAAGGGGTGACCCAACGAGGCAGAATTGAGGGTATAAACACTAGTATTTTCCAGTGTAATATGCAAATAATGCTCTTTTGGCCAATTCATTACAATGAGCATCATACCTACAGTGTGGATATATTTCACTTGCACTGACTTTTCTTTTCACATGCACTTAACACTGGAAGACATAAGTGTTCTTAGTTTACTTTAACCCCAGTTCATGGACACAAATGGAGGTCCCTACTAGAGTGTACTTTAACCCTAGCTCATGGACATGAACGGAGGTCCTTACCAGGCTGTTGAAAATTTCCAGGAACTATCTTGCAACATAATTTTTTAAGCAGATTTTCTTGGTGAACTTGATGAATCTGGAAGCTTGTTTACAGACTGCCGAGTGTCTAGTACAGGTCTGTTTTGACTGATATTTTCAGAATACATAAGACACCTCTGGTGAAACAATACATCTTGCAATGGTATCACTGACAAACTGTGGGCTGTTCCTATAAACAGGTATCTCAAAATATTGGGGGCTTGGGAGAAGAAACCCAGAAACAGTCCTTGTAGGGACACTTCAACCCCAATTCCTCCTACCCATAGCTGTGATTGCTAGACAACATCTCTTCTTTATGATTTTAATCTTATAATTACAATGTATGCCAGTGGGTTTATTTGTTCAAATACTACTGATGGTTTAAAGTGTCTTCTTAGCAAAGACTTATAGGTCAAGGGCTTGTTGTAATCAGACTTCCCTGTCCAGTACTAGAGACCACACAGAGACACAGTCATTCATACACTCTGCATATACCTATACACACACACACACACACACACACACACACACACACACACACACACACACAATATCAAACTTTGATGTATACCTGACCAGACATATGCAACAGCTGAAATGCCCACAAAGGTTCCCTATCAGGAGAATCCAAGGTATAAACATATTGTCCTATACAGATCACCTTAAAGCCCTATCCCTATACTTGGTCTCTTACAGGTTACTGAGAGGTATCTATGCCTGGCATAAAAAGCCAGGCTCTGATGGACCTTTTGCCCATCTGCAAAATGAACAGCATCTGAACCTCTAGATCCAAGGATTTAAACTGTGCTAATGACATAAATAAGACATGCTGGTGAAGCCAATATGTGTCTAAGAGGATCACCATTGTCTGGAACAGGCTCCCCATCCATGTGAAGTGGAGCCCATCCCTAACTCCATTTAACTGTAACCTTGACCATTGGATTGTAAAATGGAAGTTCTCTTCTGGTCCGGTCCCAATGTCTTTGACAGAAAGTAATGCTGAAACCAAAATATTCCCCACACATAACCTCTAGAAACTTCCTAGCATACCTCTCCTAATAAATGTCTATGGTAAACACAATTGGGTTACATTGCCTGGCTAGGCTTATAAAGGTCCTGGTGATCATTAACCTAGCATACATCTATGAACCTACATCCCCATTTATATCCATTGCAGATCGCATCAGGCAGCAGCCATCCACCACACAAAGACCCACACATGCACACACTCACAGCAAGTGATTATACACATGCAGTGAGAGAACCCACTCACACACTGTCCTTATAACCATATTACATATAAATGAATGCACACACACACTTGCAAATTAACACAATCATACTTTTCTGCACTATGCATCAGAACTAACAGTCTGAGCAGGGTGAAGCTGTCCTGCTTCAGCTTGTGTAGATTCTCTCCTACAGAAATGCACAGATGTATGCAGCTAGTTTGATATGTGCACAAAGTCAGTTTGTGTACTGTTCTATATGAAAATGGCCTATTGCAGACATTTACAATTCACTGCACTAGACAATTTATGCTGCAAAGCACTGCACATGGATGCTAGTGTATTTCATTGGCATATATTCCACTGCTACTATCACATATTGAATGGTGCAGTGGTAGCATTGTCACCTCAAAACAAGAGGTTCTCTAGTTTGATTATTGGCTAGAGTGTCTTCTATGCGCAGTCGGCCTGTCCTCCCTGCATTCTTGTGCCCCCCCCCCCCCCGAGTGCTCCGGTTTCCTCCCACATTTAAAAGACATGCACCTGGAGTGTTTCTCCCCAGGCTGCTGCTGAAAATTGGCTTTGTTCCAAGTCAGACTTTCCCGATAAAGAAATGTTAAATAAATAAATATCTCATGCAGCAGTGAATCTTTGACTACCCAGCAGAACAGGGTGCCACACTACTGATAGACAAAGAGATTATGAATCAGAATAGCTCTGTCTTGTATGCACAGCAACTTTGTGTACCATGCAAGTTGTTTTTGAACATTACCCTTAATGTTTTCTGTGATGTAATTCTACTGATATGGTATAGGAGAACTTTATTATTGTGAAGGTCTTTGGCATTGCCTCATTGACTGCAAGATCAAGGTGTTGGCATATCTAGCTAAGAGGTTGTGAGGAGAAGAAGCCATTCCCCCCACGAGGTTCAAGGCTTATCACACTACAAAAATGCTTGTCTTTTAACGTCTGATGCTAGGAGATGTTGATGTTTTATGTAAAGGGTTAAGGTTTATTTTTTTCAGTTTATCAGGATTCCATATGGTCTTCCTCTCATAATTTAATCCATCACTGAGTTGCCCTTAAAAATCCCTTTCCAGACAGATTATAGCAAGCTGAGAAATGTGAGAGTGAGGCACTTTGCCAGAATATATGTTTACACCAAGGTATGATAGGTTTATATGAGTTGAGAGAATAAGGACATTTGGAAGGTTTACATTCCAGGGAATGAAGTGAAGATTATCATAACGGTGTGAGTAATCTCTCCCCAACTGAAACGGACTAAAATCATCTTTAAGGCAATTCATCAACATCATTCTCTTTAATAACTATTTAAACACCAGTGATTTGAATGATATAAGTGAGGCCCCGCAAATTAGGTTTCATCAGCACCACATGGAGCCATTATAGATTCTTATTTGATCTTTGCAGTGGACGGAAGCCCTCAATGGAATACTTGGTAATCAACAATAACAGCTGTCACATCGGTGATGCACAAGAAATTCTTCCCACTCTTGAGAAAAATAAATGGTGAGAAGACTTTATTTTAAAATACGACATACCAACAGGCTGTAGTTTTAAAATATTTTGTCGATATATCAGTACTCCTAAAGGACCTTGCACCTGCTTAAGTTAGTACTTTCCTCTAACTAGTCTAAGTCCTTCACAATGCAATTATGCTGATTTTTTAATGTAAATCCTGTTTTTTTTTTTTACAAGGATTCATGTACTGTAGACCCATATCATTTACTGCACCGAGAATACAATGTCAAATAAGTTCAACAGAGATTAAGTTGAATTAGAGGTTATTTACCAAGGGTTATACAAAGTTAGCATAATCCATAGTACAATATAACCAAATCAAATTACAGTTTAGTAGTAACACAGATAGATTACATAAACAGCACACAATGAACAAAATTTAGACATGAAGTATACAGTTACATTTACAAAACAAGAACAGGAAAATATTAGACATACCATACTTGTAATATAAGGATCTGAAATGGGCACGTTTATTAATGCAATAATATGGTGGCATAGATAGTGAAAGGTATGCTAATGTTATATAAGCAGAACTTAACTAAGAGTAAAGCTGAAATAAGAAAGAAGAGTTTATATGACAACAGTACGAGGGAGCCATTTATGTACAGCAGCCAAGAGTAATGGAAACAGTTTGTTATCTTTGTACTGTCGGACTACAGAAGGTAGCTCACAGTAGGCTTGCAGCTAACAAATGAAAATAACTGTCTAATGGTTTTAGTTTGTTTTTGCTCTTTACAATACAACTGACACATTCATCAGTGAGCAGATTGAGCAGTGTACATCTTTATGGAAAGCTCATGAACAAATGTTAGATAATGGTTAAGGAGTCTACAGTCTGAATTCCTTTTCAGTGTGTTTTTAGTGCGCGCCATTGTACGGCAAGGTTTGCCGAAGAGTCCTCATTTTACTACTGAGTCAAAGATGATTTTATCTTCATTTTGTTCCCTCAAGTAAATAGTGTACCTTATCTCAACACTAGTAAATGAAATTGGAAAAAAAGATAATTTCAGAATGACAGATGTGTAATATGAGAGAAAGGTAAAAATACCTGCTGACATGATTAAAGCCTTCTAAGGTAGTTGTGAAAATACAGCCTGACCTGAAACTGCTGATGTGTATATGTGCATGTATGTCTGTATATCCATACGTACGTATATATATCAATATAGATATACAGAAAGAGAGATATCTGTGTCAGTAAATTGAACAGCCAGAAGAGTGAACCTCAGACTATCGAAATGGAAATATCAAAAGCCAAGATATCAAAAACTAAATCTTTGAAAACATCTTTTGGTTTTGGTGGGAGGCACACCCCCTGGAAGCCCCTGCTTATACATACCAACTCTGAAATCACATCAGAGTGGAGAAAGGACTGATTCTCCAATGCCTGCTGTTCCATAGTCTCAACAAACAAAGCTCCAATTCATTTCTTTCCTTTGATGTTTTGGCCTTCAGTATCGCCAGCTCGATATTTTGAAGTTTGCTCATCTGGCTGTACAACTTAGACCTGTATATTAAAATATATAGCCATATATATATATATATATATATATATATATATATATATATATATATATATATATGTATATATACACTGAACATGAAACACATTCACTTAGTGGCTCTCAGACATCCTTAACTGTACCATACGTGAAATCCAACTTCCTACATCTTAGCAGTGCTAATCTACTATTTTACAGGCTTTGCCAGTTGAGTCAAACTCCTCATTTCTGCTTACATGTTCATCCTCTCAGTACCGCAAAGTATGGAGGTAGCCCATAAAGTACCCTAATAATATCATTAGTATCTTATCAGTCTTGAATATCACTTGGGTTTGTTCACCATTTTCTTACTCCCCTCCCAAGCATCTTTACTGTTTGGATCGGATCAGTTTATCTTTCGCTGGCAGAACAGATAATTTCTTACAGGAACAGTTCTTAGCTGGATTTTCACTACCCTATCTAATATCTGCACTGCAGACACCATGTTTTAAACCTTTGTGATCAAGTTTCAAATTTGCAGTCCAAAAGCAGAATCACATCTTTAATTCCCATCTTGGTCTCCTTCCAGCCACACCCCCAAGATATTCAATGTATTTTTGTTCAGCAACATCCTGAAAGACAGTGGTGATCCTCCTCTCCTCAGCTTTCTGCTTTACAATGACATATTTTTGTTTTTCATATTCATTTGCCTATGAGGGTCTGACAGTTCACCCCATCATTATACCCAAGGGTATAATCTCATTCTGCACCATAGACTATGTCTGAAGTAAAGTCTATGATGAGACATAGACTGTTTATATAAAGACACAAAACAAAACATTCATTTATTTTCTTTTCGTAAACTATTTCATGAATAGACAAACTACACTGTAGCTCTTCTTGACACTAACAGTATATCATTTAGAATACCTGCACAGAACTTCTCCCATCTCTCCCAAATTCTTGACATCTGGGATTATAAACTTCCATTATCCCAGTATCTTCTTTACTACTAATTTTGTCACACGTCTGTGTGTGTGTGTGTGTGTGTGTGTGTGTGTGTGTGTGTGTGTGTTTCCAAAAGCCTAATAATGACTCTTTAGCTGCACTGTCATTTTAAACCATATTCCTTTGTAACTTACAATCTACTCATGTTCCCATCTTCCTGGAATTATAGCCCTTCTGCTGTCAACCAGTAAATATATTCATTAATTGTAGCAAGTTGCCCAGGCTATGAAAGGTGGCATGCATCATTCAGTTCATAATTACTTTTATTCTAGTTTCATAGTAGTTTTCCGCCCCTTCCCTTCTCCTCCATTCCCTGAAATCTTGGAAATAGTTCACACTCAACATAATCCCTATACTAGCTCTTGTCTGCCCTTGTCTAGCACCCTACAGGAACACAAACACAGTTAAGGGAATGATATTTCAGCCCACAGAGTCATTAAATACTTATGTTCAAACCTCATCAGGGCCTGTCAATGAATTCATGTTTCTAAACCTTTCCAAAGTCTTTGATATCATCAGTCACCATCATCTGCTCAGTGGAATGGCACATCTAGATCTTCGGTGCTCATCCTTGCTTAGGCTGAAAAAGTACCTTGATCAGAGAAAAAGATATTTCTGCTCAGACTCAACTAAATGGCCCCCCAGTCCCTGTGACTGATAGCATTCACAAAGGCTTTATGTTAAGCCAATTTATGCACGTTGTCCTTTTAAATGATAAGCGAGTATATAGCACCACTTACAGATTTATTAAATGCATTGATTATTCCTCTCTTTTATGTGCAGGCTTTTTACTTTTTCAGATACAGTCTTTTATCCATCAATTGTCCACTTCTTCACAACAGACTTGATGCATCTTACAAATTTTTTTATCTCAAAAAACATCCACTGTGGCCTTTACCACAGAGTTTCTCATCATGACTGTGACCTAATATTTCATGTCCATATTATTTGTATTGTCAATTTGCAGTCTATTTCTTGAGGCACTAAAGCTAAAAGGTATCGGTCTTCCACACTCTGTGCTATGCATAGATTAATCAATCTCTCACACACTTGAAGTCATACAACCAAACTGAAAAATCTGTCTTAGCTCCTGCAATTGCCTGTATCAATTCATTTTACCTCCTTTCAGTCCTCAGTCTGTCTTGAATTATTAAACATGGGAAATAAAGAAATGGCTCTGCTTTCAGATTACAGATTTGAATCTTGGGCAGTAAAGGATTATTTAGGTGAATTATTAAATTGCATGCACTTGTTCTAAATGAAATATGCTCTCAAGCTCTTCTGGAACTCTGAATATTCCTCAGTTGCTGTTTCTCTGCTTGTAGTCCCCTACTGTAACAAGTGACCACAAAAGGCAGAAACAATATTGCAATAAAGCAACCAAGAAACAAAAGTTGCAGTGATTCCATTAAATTAGGCTGTAGGGAAGCAAAGCAAAATCATTTATTTTCCAATAAAGATCATTTAAGCACTTTTGTCTGTAGTAATAAGGACTTCGTCAGAACTGTTCTAGGAGCCTAGTTTATTGGAATTACTGCATTTCTTTTTCTCTTACTCCCCTACTCAGGTCTATCTTAATTTGTTGAAGGATCAAATTCTCAAAATCCATATGGTCATGACAATATGGTCACAAATCAGTTCTACTGAACCAATCTAACTGAGATTGTGGTACATTAGGGATCAGGGAATTTGTCTTTTTTTTCCCAAAGGTAGTGCGATCTTGGAACTAGTAAAATAATTAGCAGGGTCTATGGCAGTGCTGGGAGGCTTTCCAATCTGCAAATAGATTCTTTGTATTGTTGGTGGGTGCTGTGTAGCTTTGTGTTTGTTTTTTAATTAACTGTATTGCTGACCATATGGGTCTCAACAATATATTTTTTGATAAACTGACAAAGATGCCTCTACTTAGAGCTTGGAGTCTTTCAGGTCTTCTCCAATAAAGTCTAATAATTTTTACACCACAGCCTCAATATATCAACAAACAATAATCATCCTTAGACTCGGACTTCATATTTAGTGACTAGTCTTTATTTCAAAATCTTCATTATCATGGCTGATGTAACTTTACAGCCTTTAAACACAATAAACCTGATTATATACATCAAAGTTTCTAAATGGTCAAATAATTGACTGTGCTTCACTGACCAAGAGTAATGACAGGCTGAGAAGATAGGCTAAATCTTTCAGTACAGCAGTAATGTTTTGAAGGCCACTGTTGATATTTTGGGCACTACAGCTGATCCTAATGATTAACTGTGTATGAGTGCATTCATTCTTAGAGACAAGATAACTTTTTCAGTGTTTGTAAATTTTTGCAGAATGTATACCTCACAGCATTCTGTAGGAAAACTCACCATTTGATTTTAATACCAAATGACTCTATAAATTTGGGATCAGTTTCTTCCTTTGCTGCTGAGTAACAGCAGAGCAAAGTCTACTATTTTAAAGCCAATGCTTTTTTTAACACAATTAGTTCTTTTGTTGTAAACCTATTTTGGCAAAAAACAATATATACCATCTTGTTGCCTCGGACTAATGCTCATAGACCTGTTTTATTTTATAGTCTCTGATATGAGAATGTCATACAGTCATTGATCAGGGATACCCATCATATCTTCTATTGCCTTGAATACAAGGACTGCATGTATCTGGATACAGGATTTATGGTATTTGTTTGTTAGATCATCAACTTGCCCAGAGGTCTGAAATATATTTAATATGCTGAAGAACTACCATGCAGACCCTTCTTGATAATATAATCATGGTCTAGTACTCTTGGGTTTTTACTGACATTAGCATTTTCTGTTATGTCCTACAACTATGTTTGATTTGTTGAAAGCCTTTTTGTCTTCAAAAAAATAGATGGAAGAAAACAGAGGATGTATATCAATACTAATCAAATCCATTGAGGTAGAGGAGTGCATTTTCCCTCTCTTATAGAGGGGGCACAGCAACACGCATCACCTCCATTGTTGTACAATAGTGCATCCCCCATTAGGAGAATGGCATCAACACAGATAACCTCAATCCAGGTCCAGAAGTACCCCCCCCCCAACAAGTACATCAACAAACATTAGCTCATCACAGGTACTTGAACAAATTTGTCCCCCACACAGAAAGTGCAGCAATATCACCTCAGTCCAACACAGGAGGACATCCTTCCCAAAAGAGGGGGTACACTAAACATGCATCACCTCTTTCCATGTACAGGAACATATTCCTCCCTCCCCTGTATAACACATTAAGTAAACAGACAAAGAAGAGAAAGTAGAAAGTGCATACATCTGCTAGATGTGGAACCAGAACTCAAATAAACTGCTATATCATTTACAAGTTTTGGAGACACAGTGATCCAAAGTGTCTAGGTTCAAGTTCCAGATGAAGCCCAACCTTCTTTACTTCTGTGCTGTTGAATTTGAATGAAGCTGTTTGCCTTCAAATCTTGCAACTGATATACCAATTTTTACAAGTTCTTCTCCTTTCCTCTACCTAACAGGTTAATGTTTACACTTTAGATTTTAGGGCTGATAAGTAAAACAATGTCATTTCTGGTAAATGCACTCATTCTGAAAGTATGCCTTTTGATGCTTTACAAAAATGAATATTATTATAATACAGTTCTTACACCAGCATCATTACAACGTTTAGTAAAAAATGGTATCAGCGTAATTTTGAAGCTTCATTAAAAAAAAAAAAACAAGTGTGCATCATACAAATGTGGAACAGTATCACAATATACAAAAATTAACAGATGTATGACTTCAGAGAACTGGAACTGAAGTGCAGGAAACTGTAGATTCAGACTGGTGAATCTAACTTTAGTAGTGGGATTGTTTAACAAATGTTTTAAAATACTCACGCTAGTGTAAGGTGCAAGGTACATAAGGTTAAAACTCAGTACAATATGCAGAGAGGAAAAAAGGCACCGTACAAAACCAGTTTCAGCATGTCATGCTCACGGTTTCCACAGTTGACAGTATAATGTTAAAGAATAAAGATACGATTTCTTTCTGCAGATGGCACAAAGATTGAATAGTGGCGCATTTAAGAAGTAGGAAAGGAAGGAATGACATGAAATAGTAGAAGGTTGCAGTCATGCTCCAAAGATTCAAAACATAGATCTCACCTGAAGGAGACCACCTGGTTCACACATTATTTACTCTAAAAGTAATTATACCCCCTGTCCCAACCTGAACACCATACATTATGTACCAAGTACCCTTTCCCTAAACACACACACACACACACACACACACACACCAAAGACATACCCGTATCAAAACATACCTTCACATCACCTTCCCTAGCCCTAAGCTACAAACACACACATACACACACTCACTCTCAGCTAAACGCTGAATATTTTATTACCCACTCCCTCTTTACAAACTTTAGACAATGCACACTTTGACTTTTCCTGCACTCAACGAAGTATACATCCGACCAATTCTAACACCAGGAAATCCTTTGAGCAAATGTATGAAACTCATTTGTGTATGTGGTATGGTTGCATACATGCAGATGTGTGATGCAATTTTTTTTCATCCTTACAATTGTTTACTGATTATTTTTATTGACGAATGCTGCACATTTTCACTTTCTTGTACTTTCTTGTGGCTGAAATAACACTTGCGACTTTTGTTAAAACAATAATAATAAACAAAAAGGTCTTAGTCTTCTTTTCTGCTTCATTTTGTTTTTGCTTATGTCTAAGGAACACATATCAAAAGCATCGGATGAAAAAAGCCACATTAGTGTAAATGAAGAGGGAGATTTATTTATATTTATGATGTATTGAAAGCTAACAGTGGTATATGTAAGTGAATGCATGCAAGTTCTTAATTCTTATATGTAAACCTTTCAATAAAGCTGAACCAGTAAAACGAGTGAAAGATGGAAAAAGCATTACATACTGTTAGTCTCTATATGTTTGCTTTCTGACAGTAGCTTTTTCAGGCCTCACTAAATCTCATTTTTGCTTTGTCCATATAAAAATACTCATGAATGCCACCAGGAATAGAAACTTCAGAGCAAGTATTTATCTTGCCAGAAGCACTGCTGTGGGAAGTCATTAAGAAACAGCTGGTGGTGGAAGTACATGCCAAGAAGCATCCATCAAGTTTTTATTTTTCAGAAAAAGAGAAGCGGGAAACTAACCAATCTAAACACTAGGTTTCTCTACACTAATGTATGCGGGTTCCAATTATCTGATTTTTACTAAACAGGCAACATACTGCCCACTCGGCATAGTTTTCCTAGAGTTTTGTGCCAATATCTAAATAAGCTGTTGAGGTACTGCAGAAAAATAGAGGAGGTGTAGTTTAACCAGCATCTAACATCTGTAGGCACTAAGAAAAAAAATAATCTTATCAAGTTTAACACTTCCATGGTCTACAATGATATCGATGACCATACTATTCAAAGACTATCCTGAAGAATTTTCAAGCTAGTATTATCCTTTAAAAAAGACCGCTGGGATTCAAAGATTTGTTGCTCTGTATGTATTAATTGCCTAATATGGTTTGTTCAATTAGCATAATGGAGAGAAATTCTGATTTAGAGACATGGTATACACACAATGTGAAAGACCTCATTAGCAGTCCATTACCATATTTCTGAATTTAGCTATACATTATCAAACCTAATCAGTCCTGTGTTCCCTTAGGAGCCCATGCATCACATTAGCAAAGGCACCACCTACATACATATGCACACATTTTCAATCACCTAAGCACGCTTGTACACACATGCACACATGCATACATACACACACACACACACAACCAAATATTACAACATGCAGACCTACATCCACTCATTCATAAACCAGACCTGCCATAATCACCTATACATATTGAAATTCACACCCATACATTTGCACACATGCTCCAACATAAACACACACACACAAACATACACACACACATTAAGACTAGTAATTCCTTACTTAACATCCTTAATATGTCTGTCCAGATAGGCAAACACACACTCGCCCAACCTTATCAGTGCTCCTATAGACCCCTAATTAAATGTCGAACCACACACACATTCTGACACCCCCACACACTCTCACATCTTCATTGGACTCACTTGCACCACAAGTACTCCCACAGGAGTGAATGGGTGACCACTCTCTTTTGACAGCATTCACTTTGTCCTCCTAGAGTAAAATTCTAACCTGCTGAGTGAGTCTCTGAATTGCTCAGTGGAGCAAATTAAAAGCCACAGACCTTATTAGGAGGGAGTACATAGCATTTGTTTTTTCTTTCGACTGCTTCAGCCAGAAGGATGTCATCAATGAAAGTTAAGATGCAAGATCTACCAGGAAAATTACGTTTCATGTATAGCTAATATGGCACACACTGAGGAGGATAATATGCATATAAATGGCAAACAAAGGGAGAAACAGCTCACTGTGTTCTTATAGATAGTGAAACAGATTAATTTTTAGGGCACAGAATATCCTATGTAGTCAGGAAAAAGTACTGCTTGATGTGTAAACACCATCTAATGGGTTCAATGTCTTGCCCAAACTGGTTTGCTTTTTAGGCTATGCCATCGTAAAATAGTGCATAACTAGAAGCAGCAGGCTGGTTACTTGCACTGGCAGATGTTGCATCAAAAATAATGAAAAAGTGAGAAATGCAAACATCCTGAAAATAGCATGTAATGAAAGGCTGACAGTAGCAGTTCAATATCTTTCTATTTCTTTACACCATTAATTCAAACACACATTGCAAGTATGTATGCATGTTTCAGAATGCAACAAACATTGCCATAAATGATGACAGCAGCTGTGCGTAAAGAGAACTGCTTCTTTCAGATGACTGAATGGAAAGGCAACCTTTCCACCTTGTGTTGTACATGCAAAGGTATTTGAGAAGATGACAGATGTGGGCATCAACTCATTCACAGGTGCCTTTGTCAATCAATATGTAATTCTAGGTATCGGATGTATGCTGTCTTCATTGCTTCCTGCTCATGTTAATTATGCTCGTTGGCAGGAAGTGTCAGATGCAATGTCATTTGATAAACTTCTGCAGGATATTGCTCATGTGAAATGTATCAGGTGTATCTGTATTTATTGACAATAAAACCAGTTGAATCAATGGTCTAATGACAGGACAATAAGGTTTAAGAATCAGAAAGTACTGAATAAACTACCACTTGTGATTCACTAAAGTTGAATAAACTTACATGGCCCTTCTGGAACCCTCAAAAGCATTTCAATGCATTCTCGCAAAACATGCAAAATGAGCTATGCAGCCATTTTGGTTAGACAAATTTGCTACATAATGTAAAAAGTAAGTACTGGAATCGACATGACAGCTGTTTATAAAGCTGACTATAATGAAGTAGGTATACTAATGGAAGACCACAGAAAGAAATCATAAGACACTTCACTTTGCTAGTAACATTAACATGGGGCAAAAATAAAAGGTATGCCTTTTAATGATTGTATTAAAATACACAATAAATGTTAACACAATGAAGAGATAAAAGAGAATTAAATCGTCTAAGTCAATAATGAAACAGAGACTTGAGTTACAAAATGAGGCACATCAAAGTATTTGATATAAGTTGATGATATGGAATAATTGTGGCTGTAATAATACACTAAAATTTAAACACGCGTAGAGTTTATGTTAGGAAAATGAGAAATGTCTATATTATTCAGTGATGCTTAAAAAAGAAATTCATATCCACAAGAAAAATATATTACATTTTAACATATAACACATATGAAAAAATAATTTCACATTTACTGCAAAGATGTGATGATACATTTTTTAAATCATATAGAACACACTTGAAATAATGGGACCTGTTCTCTACAGTCTATCATTCAAAAGTTTATGTAGAAGCAGAACAAAGACTGTGAAATTTTGAAATATTTATATCACCTATATTACAATTCCCATACTAGGAGAGTAGAAAATGGTATGGCATCATGTAAATCATATATCAACAACAATTACCAAAAATAAAGTGTTTCAAGTAGCTTAAAGGACGTAGGTACAAGAATCTACTGTAAACCTTGTTAAATCCTTTAATGTTAAAAATTATGTTTGTTGAGTGCTTTCATCATATAAAATACAAGACTTCATCAGAACAACACAGAAGAGAAAAAAACTTCATTTAAAAACATCTCCTGCCCAATCTTGTTAGCCTACTCCATTTCAAAATCTTAAAGCTATATGTTCCATCATTTAAAAATATACTTGTATAAATCCATCACAATGAAATATTTTGTTAATAAAAAATCCTTGCTAGCCATATATACATTCAAGGATGGCCTTATCATTTGCAAGAACTGGAGGATAATAAGAACAGATTGTGATGTCCCTGCACTGGCCCAGTAATCATGGAGCTTTAAGCCTCACCACTGGCAACAGTGGGTGACGTGCACACTGGGAGGATGACAAGTACACACACACAGTAAAGTGCAATTTCTCTTAAGAGCACATGCACAGACCACTCAGTCAGTCTGGGGCTGGTTTCTCCCTCTTTTTCCAGATCCCCATTAAGACTTCCCCACTGGTACAGCTACACGGTTGAGATCTCAGCTGAGTGGCCAAGCCAAAACCTCCAGCACCCTCTCTGTCCAACCAGGGCCTTGTGTCTCTGCCCATGCAGCCAACACACACACACACACACTTTGAGGTTTTATTTACACACACACACACACACACACACCTGGGAAAGGCTGGCACAGGTTTACTAGCTATGCCCCCTTCTGCCTATAAAGTAGTTTTTACTGCTACCAGTGACTATGTATCAGCTACTTTAATGCCCTTAGCAATGGGTGTCCAATGTTACCATGTAATGGTGTTATTAATCCAAATGGTAGCTTGACCAAGAGCAAGCTTATTAGGAGTGGCCTACCACAGTGTCACCAAATAGATATGCAAGTACTCTAAGAGCTTAAATATATCTCGCAACTATCAGCCAGAAATATAGGTTTAAATATATTTAATGATAAATAATAAAAAACAGGAAATACTAAGTAAATCATCACAGTAACTACAGAGTTCAAAATCACAGGAAATGTTTAAAACAACTTTGCAGGACAGTCTCAAATAAATACAGAAAATATCTAAACTAATTTTTACTATATTCCTAAGTATACCTAAAAGAATTACTATACCACAGAAACTTACTATCACAGCAAGGCAAGACAGATGTGGTGAGTGGGTTTTCCAACTCATGTTCCTATGTCAAAGACAAAATACACTACCGCTCTCAAAGAGTTCTTAAATTAATATTTCAAATAATGCTGCTGGGATACTTGCAGCATGACATCACTTCTTGTCATCTGACTATCCCAGGTGAAAACCATTGATGCAGTTGTAGCATTTAGCATCACTCTGTGAAAATACATAAATAAGGACTTCTCTTAGATCTAAAGCAAATGGTGGAAGTCTTAAAATAATTTACGGGGTCATAGGTAGGTACTAGGCTATTGGCCCTAGGGCCTATATAAGCCTAGCCAAAAAGGTACCCTGGCTATAATCACCCAAGAAAATTATTTTCCTGTGCTCCTGTCAAGCAGAGCCACAAATGTGATCCCCAGGGTGAATTTCCTATTTCCCATTCAATCAAGATTTTTCTTGAAGAGTGCTAATGAGGAGCTTTGTTTGATATAGATAGGTAATTTGTTCCAGAGTATAGGAAGTCTCTGGAAGAGGAATCTATCTCCACTCCAGCATTTTCTGTTTATTGTAGTGACAAGGTTTAGATCCCTAGAGCATGTAGCTAAGAGGGATTGGGATTTCTTTAAGTGGAGCATGCCCAACAGCTCTGGTTATGACATAGCTTTGTATGTTAGGCAGAGATCACCTCTGAGTAGGCGATATGCAACAGAGTAAAGCTGGAGTTTTTTTATATGGCCTGAATAAGGCATCTGTTTGAGGCCAGTAATCCTCTTTGTGAGGTATTTCTGCAGCCTTTCCAGTTGTTGTAGATGTCTTGTGAGGTACATACCAAAAGGGGCATTGTACTCTATGATGGGTCTAATGAGTGATGAGTAGAGAGGAACAATGACCTCTTTTTTCCTGGATGAGAAAACTTTTGTGATGAGGTGTGCCACATAGAAAGATTTCCTGACTACTGTGGCAATGTGATTATGAAAGGAGAGACAATTGTCGACCTGTGTCCCAAGGTCTCATCACACTTTTGGTGTTAAGTAGACTACCACCTATGTGGTAGCTCATGGGTAAAGAGTTTTTACCAAAGGGAATGACAATGCACTTTTTGGCATTGAGCTTGAGGCCATGGCTTTGACACCAGGTATCTGTCTCCATGAGGCCCTTTTGTAGGATGTCCACATCATTAGTAGTTTTGATTATGGCTCCTAGTTTGCAGTTATCTGCAAACTTCATTAGCCAAAGACCTTGTGTGTTAGCCTGTACTTCTGAAAAGTAGATATCAAACAGCAGAGGACCCAGGACTGATCCCTGTGCTATTCCACTTGTTACTGGTTTGAAGTCGAATTTGGAGTCTGCTACTTTCACAGTGTTGATTTTTTCAGTGAGCCAGTTGGCAACCCATCTTGTGACGTAGGGATTTATACCTAGTTTAGTAAGTGTATCTATAATTCCAGAGTGGGGGATGGTGTCAAAAGCCTTGGCGAGATCTATATAGGCTGTGTGAACCATCTTACCCTCATCTACAGCTTTGGTGACTGCTTCAAAGAAGTCTATCAGGTTTAGGAGACATGATCTGCCTTTTACAAACCCGAACTGGGTGTGGTCCAGAGTTTGGATATCACCAATGTCTTTGTGTACAAGATCCATGATGATACGTTCCATGGCCATGGCCTTGCAGACCAGGCTCGTTAGGCAAATGGGGTGGTAGTGCCTGGGGTCTGTGGTGGCTCCCCCTTTGTGGAGTGGGATAACCATCGATGTGCACCATTCAGTGGCCACAAAGCCTGAGGTGAGGCTATGATTGAACATGGTGCTTAAGTGGGATGCCATTTCATTCTGCAGTTCATGTAGAATGCAGACTGGGATGTTGTCAGGTCCCATGGATGCTGTGTTCTTGGCTTTGGAGAGTGTGGTTTTTACCTGTGCAGCCGTGATTACAGGAACTTCCATTATAGAGATGGGCCCTTTAGGGGGTGAGAGGGGGGTATAAGGTTAGCACTGACTATCTGCCAGGATGTTGGCAATATCAGTTGATTCTGTATATTTAGTGCCATTCTCCTGTAACTCCGAGCGGATCTGAGTATTGCCATTGATATTCTTGACATAGGTATAGAATTGCTTTGTGGTTGTCTTTAGAATCAGTGGCGATTTTGTTTTCGTAACTAGCTTTGGAGGATTTTATGATAGATCTCAGCTTCTTACTGAGGCTGACCAGGAAGTTCCTCCAGTCATGGAATTTTACTCTTTTTTGCAACAGTTTTTTTCTTCTGTTGTAGAGTTTATTTATGGCAGGGAACCACCAAATTGGCTTCCTTTTTATGTAGGATAGCATCTTGGTCCTGTTAGGGATACCACGATCCATGCACTCATGTATAAAGTGCATTTGTGTAGGATTCAGCAGTCCTACCTCTACTGTCCATCTACATGGCTGTCCTGAAATTTGCCACTACTGTCTTAAGAAGCATGAAGTTGTCTTTGGAGAAATTTTTTACGGTGGTTTTCCTAATGAGGGTTGGGGTGGGATGTGGATGTCTAAGGTGATTAGCTTGTGATCCGATATGACCAACGAGGGATTGAGATCTGGTGTGGAACTCTGTTCGCCCATGTTGGTAATGACCAGGTCTAGGATATTGCTGCCCCTTGTAGGGGTGTGGATAAGTTGATCCAAGGCATTGGAATTTATGAATTCCAGAAAACATTGAGTAAAAGAGTTGATACATGAGTAGTTTCCCCAGTTAATGGTGGGGTAGTTGAAATCACCCATTATTATGGTGTTGGGTTGTACCTTAATAGTTTCCAGTATATCAAGAAATGAGGAGTGGGAATCCTGGGGCAGGGTGGGGGATCTGTAGCAAGTTACAATTTGGATTTCAGTTTTGCCCAGAGTTAGTTGCACTTGGATAATCTCAGATGCATTATGCTGAGCAACTAGCCTGGAGGTGTGGATATCCTTAATGAATATGGACACGCCTCTGCCTTTAGTGTTTTGGTTCAGGTTATGTAGCCGAAAGGTGTGGTATGAATTATAGCCTGGTAATGCAGTGGTGCTCTCTGGAGCCCTGAATTGGGTCTCTGTCACTGCACAGATGTTGATGTTCTCCATTTTAAGGAGTGCTTTGAGTTAGTGCATTTTGAGGTTTAGACTTCTAGCATTGAGTAGCATTACCCTCAGATTTTGCTTGCTTATACCTGTTAAGGTGGTGAATTTGTTATTTGATCCTTGCCTAAAAAAGGCACTATAGGGGTGGCAAGAGCCTTAGCCTGTATCCAGAAACCCAAGGGCAACAGGTGCAGGCCATCTCTGGCAAACCACTGTGGTCTGTCGATCATGTCATCCCAGACAGACAGATTCCAGATCCCCTTAGAATAACACCAGAAGCTTAGCCAATTGTTGAAGTCAATCCTTTTGTCCTTGTACTGTGGTATCATTCTGAGTGATGGCAGGATGCTACTCAGGACTAGGGTCATATCTGCCTGGGCTACAAGATCAGAGAGCTCCTCCATGTCTCTTTTCGTGTAGTCCAGGAAGGTACGTCTCAGGTCATTCACACCAACATGGACAATGACATTCCTCCACCTATAAAGACAATACAGAAAACTTCTATTTCTAGACATTATGTCTGCTACTGTACTGAAACTGAAAGATAACATCTCTTTTGTTTATGGCCCAACCATAAAGTAACTCAACCTCAACAATTCTTCTGAAGTTTCCATCTCCCCTGTTAAAACACATGCATCTAAACAGTTATAATATAGTGTATAAAAATATTTCTTCAGCACATATGTCTATACAATATGAAAAACAGTTCTAATACATTTGTAACACAGGCATCTGAATTATGTTGCTCTTTACAAATGACACACAACCACTTACAAAATTCCAGATAGCTGGGGGAGGAGTTACGTTTCATTTTTAAGACACCACAGAATTTAAAAGGGATGCTGGAGAGCAACCCTGAAAGAGGCTGGGACAGTAAAAATAAATAAATAAATAAATGAATAAATAAAAAGTAGAGGTACTAGGAAATGTGGTCATTATCAGTACTGTTGTTTTATTTTTGAGGAAGAAAGAATTACATTGGGGGAGATCAAAGTACCACTGCGAAATCACATGATGGTAATGGGCAATCCAAAGGTGTAGTTGACTTGGCTCAGTGTGCCTCTTGCCCAATTTTTTATGTTGGGTAAACAGAAAGGATGTTCAGAAAAAACAATATATGAACACATACACAATATTTCCATAAGGTATACTAACAGCACACTATATAAACATAGAGGTCATTTGACAAATTATGTTCCACTGATAAAATTCTAAAATGCCCAGGGGTGGCAAATGGGAGACCAAGTATGAGTACAGGAAACTGCAGTGACAACTTAGACTTAATGCCACAGCTCCCATCCCCCACCACCAGGGATTAATGAATCCATATCAATTGCTTCAGTTTTGAAGATGAGGGCAGCAAAGATGTAGTTATTTTACATTTTAAATTTTTATATTTCTACATTTGACAGTTCAAAAAGCTTTTTAGGGTTATTCATTTTATTTTTGATATTAAGACTGTGCTGGTGATGCTGCGGTAATGTTGTCGCCTCACAGTAAGATGCTGTCTGGTTCGATTCTCAGCTAGAGCGTCTTCTGGGTGGAGACATGCGTGAATGGGCGTACCTTTGTTAAAGGTTGTGTGTCAGGCCTGGCAAGCCGGTATGTAAAAAATCAACTGCCAATCATTAGCGGACCGGAGTTCCGCTGTGGCGACCCCTAACCGGGAAAAGCAGAAAGACACAAAAAATATTAAGACTGTGTATATGGCTTACAATAATTTTTCATTAACAAAAACTATTTCTTTGTGGCGGATTTACAGAAGTTCAATATTGTTAATGGGGGGAGGGGGACATTACTGATTACTTTTGATGAGGGTTGTTATACCACCAGATTTTTTTCCTTTCCTCATCGGATCTGTGGATATTTTAAACTGGGGATGTGATTTTATCATCTGTTGTGTCTTGGTTTAGCAATGTCTCAGTTACAGTTACTATATCTGGAGAGCAGTAAGCTAACCATGCACATAATTCTGGTGTTTTATTACACATGCTTTTGAGGTTTATGCTAACAAACTGAATGCCTCCAGTTTCTGTGGGTTATGATGTGGTAGAAGAGATGAAACATTGTGGGGGGGGGTTGTCTATACTGGCATTCTATGATAAATATTAAAAGAGACATTTACATTTGGTTTAGTACCTTGATCCCAGCTTATGGTGTGCGATACTTTGTTTCTATAAGGTGGATACTAGAGCTGTTAAAGAAGTGAAAGGCTATGATGACACTACTTACACATGTGTTTAAGGCTTGAGTGTGCAAGGTTGCAGAAGGCTAGCTGTGAATGTGGAAGGGTTGATGCCAGAATGTAGCATATGTCAGCAGTATAAGTGATAGTAAATTTTATATGTATAGCAGTAGCATTTTTGTATAGCTGACAGAGATTTTAGGCCAATAGTCTCTTGTTGATAGTGCTGTGAGGAGATTATGAGATTATTGGTATTGGAGGGTATAAAAGTTGTTGTTTGTCTTACGGCTTTTCCCGGTAAGGGGTCACCATAGCGGAACTCTGGTCCGCTAATGATTAGCAGTAGATTTTTATGAAACTCCGAGGTGCCAGCTCGACGCCCAACTTTCAATGAAGGCACACCCATTTACACACGCATGTCTTTTGAATGCTACCCAACCGCGGGGAGGACATGCAAACTCCACAAAGAAGGCACTCCCAAGTCCAGCCATGCAATTGGTTAGTGTATATATATATATATATATATATATATATATATATATATATGTATATATGTATATATATGTATATATATATATATATATATATATATATATATTAGAATGGGATAGAGTGGAGGAATGAGAGGGAAACAAAGTATAATAGTAAGTGCAAGAGGTCTTAGAAATAGGATGTAGTTGATCTATGAAGGGATAGGATGTTAGAAATAGGATGTAGTAGATCTATCAAGGGATAGGATGTTAGAAATAGGATGTAGTAGATCTATGGTGGGATAGGATTTTAGAAATAGATGTAGTAGATTTATGTAGGGATAGGTTGTTAGAAAGAGGATGTAGTAGATCTATGGAGGATAGGATGTTAGAAACAGAATATAGTAAATATACGGAGGGATAGGATGTTACAAATATACATATCCTGCATTAGCATTCTACTGCTTTGGACAGCTAAATTTCATTAGCTGTTTTTAGTCTTTTCCTTATTGGAGGTACAAGGCTCTTTAGGATATTCAAGAAAGTTATACTGAATTCATTTATGGCAACATCAAAGGAGAGGTTTTTTAGGAAGTTATAGTTAATAGATGACAGGCATAGCTGTCAACCTCTTAGAGCAAGAAATCTGGACAAAGCTATAAATAAAAGTGAGACAAAGACCCAAAAATAGGAAGAATTTTTAAATATTGCTCTTATAAACTTAGAAAGTTAATAGAATAACAGGTATTGTATTAGCATGAATCTTTTGAAGGGTAAGAAGTCTGAAACTCAAATGTCTGACATTATTTTCTAACTTCAGTCTTTAATGACTTGCCAGTAATTTGCCAGAAAACCACAAGTTTATGAAAAATGGACCAAAAATATGAGGCAAAAATATGGGCATTCTGGGAAAATCTCTACTATTGGGAGGTATGATGACAGGTTAGTAATGAACATTTCTAGGTTAAACTTGGAAAAGTTGATTGTTGTTTTATAAATATGCTGTTTAAGTAAATGTGTGAGATGTCTAGTTGTATAAATTGGGAGAGGATCACTGAGACAGACATTGTACCTGAGGTGGTGTACTTGCTTGGATCTGATACTAGAATCCAGTCTAATAGGGAATTTGGTGTCTTGCTATAATGTGTGGGGCTATTAACTAGTTGTGTGTAACCAAATAAGTTCACATTAGATGTAGAAAAGTTAGAGTTTATGTCCAATCAGTTTACATTAACATCACCTAGTAGTATTATTGTTATTAATATCCAGTGTAGGATATCTTCCAGTATATCTGTATTGTCAGCAGAAAGGATGTAAAGAACAATAATACACATCTGTTTATGGTTGTTTAATGTCAGGAATGTAATAAGAAGCTTTGCTGAACTGAACTTTGGTATTGGTTTGTTTAAGGGAGATGTAGTAGTTGCTACGAAATGTAGAGTCATTATGGATAATATTATAGCCAGGAGATATAATTTTAGTGTTATTTATGCTGGGGTTTAAGCTAAGTTTCAGCTACAGGGAGAACATCAGGTTTATGTTGGGCAAGCCATGCATGTAGTTCAGCAATTTCATTTCTTATGTTTTTAAAATTTATGGAAGCAAAAAGTTAGTTTACTGGCTTATGGTTTGACCATTGTAGAGTTAAAGTAGTCTGTGGAAGAAAATAGTCTTGATGTTCATTGTGATAGATGGGATCAGGATTAGGATGAATGTCTCCTCCTAGAACAATTTCAGTATATTAGGGAATTACTTATACTTATTTCTGGACAGCATTTTTCCACTTAAATTTGTTTTGGTTTGAGTTGAAATGGAGTTATTCAGTCTATATTTGGAGTAAAGGTAAGGGGACACTATTAAATAGGTTTGGTGTGATGCGGGAGAGTGTAGGGCGGAAGTATGAATAGGTGGTTAGGAAAGAGTTGGAGATATACTGAGAGCCATCATAGAATCATGGTAGGATGGAACAAGGCCCAGTAGCAGGAGAAGTTTAGAGGATAAGCTGAGTAGTACCATGATTAAGTAAAAGGACCTGCATGTTATAGTTGCCAGGTAGTGGAGAACTAGGGATCAAGAAGGAAAAAGAAGTTGCAACACAGAAGGATGTTTAGTGGTGATGGAGTCTGAAAGCTGATAAGAGAGTAGGTAGAAAAGGAACATTTTCTATGATGGAAGAATCCATCTTCTCTGAAATGTAAAGAGCAGAGGGTTTTAAAAGGCTAGAGTATGAAAATCTAATTAACATAGGAAGAAGTGAGTTTATTTTGGAAATGTAGAACAGAAAGGTGCCATTTATGAAGTTATAGTGTAGGGCAGCATGGGAGGGAGAAAGGTAGTTGGGACTGGTGCTAAAAGATTAAGTGGAAGTTGAGAATTAGGTAAAAAGAAACAGTAGTGTTGTATGATAGTAATAAGGTTGCTTGGGAGGGTTAGGGAATAGGAGTAACAAGTGTAATGTGTGTATAGCATTTATAGTAGTAGAGTAAGAGGGGGTGGGTGAGAATTGGGATTAGGGTACAGGGCTATATTCTCAGGTCAAATTATAAACAGACAGTAATCAGTTTATAGCCAATACAAAGCAATTAACATACAGGTACAAATTATAACAGATTTTCTTTTATTACCTGAAAGTAGGAACCTGTCAGCCAGGAAGACTAAGTACTTGGCATATGCAGTATAATGTATTAGTCAAGAGGAAGGAGAGTGGTCAGTTAGAAAATGGTCAGAGAGCAAGGACAACTCTGTCAGGGGGAATGTTGTTTCCAACATAGTCAGGCACATATTTCACTAGATGAAGTTAACACACAGCAAGGTTCTTCAAGCAAAACTTGCTTACATTGTACAAAGACAACACTCAGTGAAAATGTTTTGTATTTGGTCCTTGAGCTTCTGCAGCACTGGGGTCAGATGAAATAACCACAGGACTTGAAAGGAAAGGGAAAAACTCTACTAAACTGTCATTTTATTTACACCATAAAGTTAATACTTAAAAAGAGATGGGAAAAGGACCACAGTGTGTCAGAGCAAGAGAATATGTGAAAATATAATAATAGGGAGATGGTGAAAATGTTTATGAATGCAAGCTAAAAGCAGGTTAGCAGGAGGTATACAGACAGAGAGCCAAAGTAATACAGTGTCTATATAAAGCTGTATGGAATTGTTATCCTAACATACCACTTCACTGATAAGCACAACAGAAAACCATTGCTTAGCAGGGCAGGTAGTTTACAAACTTCTAAGTTGGGAGTTGCTAATTGAAGGCTTAGTGTATGTTATTCTAAAAGTGTATTAGTTCTGGTTTAAGCACTTGGGCTTTGGGCCAGTTATTTTACATTAAGAAGGTGTGGTCTGCACTCTTGTGGGAGGAGAGGGTATATTCTGCCCTTTTGAGCTGGGAGTTTCTGGTTAGAGGCTTATTGTGCCTGCTTATTTGAACTGTTTATTTCTGAAATTGGTATGCCTTGTTTGCTGTAGCATAGACTAGATTCAGACCTGCTGAATCTAGCTTTGGTTGTGTAACTTGAGCACTAATCCAGGCAATCTTTTTTGGAGAAGGTCCCCCTACACCCTAGTGGCAGGAGTGTGCAAGTTAGAACTTATCTGATTGAAGACTGCTGGAATGGGGCTCAGTTTTAGCTCTTATTGGTTAATTTGTTTAAATCAGTTTGCTCATTTGCTACCGTTATAAAAAAAATACACTTTATGCATCGCTGCTTAGTTAGGGTTAAACTATTCCCGGCACCATAAAATCTGCTCTTCAAATTTTCCCTTAGAGCTAGTCAGTTTTTTAGTTTTAGCACTAAAATCTGTTTCTTTGAACTAAGCAGTTGTTCAGAACTCGTTGTAAGCACCAAATAAGCTATTAATTACTACAGCACTCAACTTTCCTCACTTATCTAGATGAAAACAGCTTTTAGTACTTAATAAGCACCTATCCAAGCATGTCTAAGGGTCAGCTCCTGGTGTTTTCTCCTGTCTACTGTCACAGTCCCTCAAAACCTACACCATCAAAACACACGCACAGAAACACAAAACACACACCTACATTCACAGAGGCTCTCAACAAAAATCTGCCCAAGCAACAGAGCCCTCCAAAGCAGCAACGCACGCAACCTCCACCCCCCAACACAACCCAAATGACAGTGTGCCACTCAACCACAGCCCGTAAGGCATAACAACGTACCCAACACTCTAGTCATAGGTGACTCTATAGTCAGGCACACTGATGTTCCCACTCACCAGGCTAAACAAGGAGAAAGTTACTGTCAGCTGCCTGTCAGTCACCAGGATCTGTCACATAACACATGCTCTCAGGTCACTCCACAAGTATAAACATGACTCTGTCATTGTCCATATTGGTGTGAATGACCTGAGATGTACCTCCTTGGACTACATGAAAAGAGACAGAGGAGCTCTCCGATCTTGTAGCCCAGGCAGGTATGACCCTAGCCCTGAGTAGCATCCTGCCATCACCCAGAATGGTACCACAGTACATGGACAAAATGATTGACTTCAAAAATTGGCTAAGCTTCTGGTGTCATTCTAAGGGGATCAAGTTTCTGTCTGCCTGTGATGACATGATCGACAGACCACGATGCTTTCCAGAGATGGCCTGCACCTGTTGCCCTTGGGATTCTGGATACTGGCTAAGGTACTTGCCACCCCTATAGTGCCTTTTTTAGGCAAGGTTCAAATGACAAATTCACCACCATAACAGGTACAAGCAAGCAAAATCTGAGGGTAATGCTACTTAATGCTAGAAGTCTAAACCTCAAAATACACTCACTCGAGGCACTCCTTAAAATGGAGAACATCGACACCTGTGCAGTGTCAGAGACCTGGTTCAAGACTTCAGACAGCACCCCTGTATTACCAGGCTATAATTCATACCACACTTTTCAGCCACCTAACCTGGACTGAAACACTGAAGGCAGAGGTGTGTCCAAATTTATTAAGGATACCCACACCTCCAGGCTAGGTTTCAGCATAATGCATCTGAGCCTATCCAAGAGTAACTAACTCTGGGCAAGACCACAATCCAAATTGTAGCTTACTGCAGATCCCCCACCATGCCCCAGGATTCACACTCATCATTTCCTGATACACTGGAAACTATTACGGTACAACCCAACACCCTGATAATGGGTGATTTCAACTATCCTTCCATTAACTGGGAAAACTACTCATGTACCATGTCTTTAGCTCAACGTTTTCTGGAATTCATCAATTCCAACACCATGGATCAACTTATCCACACCCCCACCAGGGGCAACAATATCCTAGACCTGGTCATTACCACCATGGGTGACCGGTGTTCCACACCAAAGGTCAATTCCTCATTGGTCATATCCGACCACAAGCTAATCACCCTAGACATCCACATCCCGTCCCCACCCCCCCATTAGGGAAACTACCATAAAAAAATTCTCCAAAGCCAACTTTACACTTCTTAAGACAGAAGTAGCAAAGGTCACAACACCCATGAAGACAGACAATAGAGGTACGAATGCTGAATCCTACACAATTGCACTTTATAAGAACTTACACGAGTGCATGGATCATGCTATCCTTAACAGAACTAAGATTCTATCCACAAAAAAAATGAAGCCAATCTGGTGGTCCTCTGCCATAAACAAACTCTACAAAAAAGAGGAAAATCCCATGATTGGAGGAACTCCCTGTTCAGCCTCAGTAAGAAGCTGAGATCCCTCATAAAATCCTCCAAAGCTAGTTACAAAAACAAAATTGCCAGTGATTCTAAAGACAACCACAAAGCATTCTATAGCTATGTCAAGAATCTCAATGCCAGCACTCACATCTGCTCTGCGTTACAGCACAATGGCACTAAATATACAGAACCAACTAATATTGCCAACATCCTGGCAGATAGGTTCAGTGCTAACGTTACCCCCCTCTCACCCCTAAAGGGCCCATCTCTATACCGGAAGAATGCAAAGTTCCTGTAATCACAGCTGCACAGGTAAAAACCACACTCTCCAAAGCCAAGAACACAGCATCTATGGGACCTGAACATCCCAGGCTGCATTCTACATGAACTACAGAGTGAACTGGCACCCCACCTAAGTACCATGTTCAATCATAGCCTCACATCAGGCTTTGTGCTCACTGAATGGCACACAGCAACAGTTATCCCACTCTACAAAGTGGGAGCCACCACGGACCCCGGGAACTACCGCCCCATTAGCCTGACGAGCCTGGTCTGCAAGGCCATGGAATGTATCATCATGGAACTTATAAACAAAGACATTGGTAATCTCTGAACTCTGGACACCACCCAGTTCGGGTTTGTAAAAAGCAGATCATGTCTACTAAACCTGACAGACTTCTTTGAAGCAGTCACCAAAGTCGTAGACGAGGGTAAGGTGGCTAACACAGCCTATCTAGATCTTGCCAAGGCTTTCGACACCAACCCCACTCTGGAATTATAGATAAACTCACTAAATTAGGTATAAATCCCTATGTCACAAGATGGGTTGCCAACAGGCTCCCTGACAGAACCCACACTGTGAAAGTAGCAGATTCCAAATCTGACTTCAGACCAAAAGTAGCAGACTCCAAATCCGACTTCAAACCAGTGACAAGTGGAGTACTGCAGGGTTCAGTCCTGGGTCCTCTCCTGTTTGGTATCACCTTCTGTG